>NC_041381.1:249006366-249022937 GCF_002162155.2 Triticum dicoccoides
GATCTACAGAACCCAAGGGAAAGAGGCTTAGGTGGCAAATGTGAAAACCAAGGTTGGGCCTTGCTGGAAGAGTTTTATTCAAAGCAAACTGTCAAGGGGGTCCCATAAATCACCCAACCACGTAAGGAACGCAAAATCAAGGAACATAACACCGGTATGATGGAAACTAGGGTGGCAAGAGTGGAACAAAACACCAAGCATAAGGCCGAGTCTTCCACCCTTACCAGGTGTATAGATGCATTAATTAAATAAGAGATATTGTGATATCCCAACATAATCTTGTCTATCATGGAGCAATCTTCGACTTCACCTACAACTAACAACGCTATAAGAGGGGCTGCGCAAAGCGGTAACATAGCCAAGCAATGGTTTGCTAGGAAGGGTGAAAAGGTTAGAGGCTGACATGGCAACTTGGGAGGCATGGTGAACAAGTGATAGGTAGTGCAGTATAGCGATAGAACGAAGCAACTAGCAAGCAAAGATAGAAGTGATATCGAGGGTAATGGTCATCTTGCCTGAGATCCCGCAACCGGAAAGAAGCAAACAACACGGTAAACAACCATCACATAAGCATGGCATGATGCACAAACAAGTATGATGCATGTCCGGTTTAATGAGGCATGGCATGGCAAAGTGCAACAACCAAAATTGCAAGTTAAGTGAAGTTCAATATGCAATGAGTTGCATATTGACGAAACACCAGATACAAGTATTTGTTCACTCTCGTTTATGTACCCAACAACATTAAATCTTATTAAACATGGCAAGGGGTGAAGCATAATAAAACTACCTCTCTAGGCAAGTATAAATGAGGCCGGAAACAATAAACAACAATTCTGGAAAATCCTCATGTCCATATTTTGAATTAGATACTGTTCTGCCCTAAACCATATTTTAGAGTTGTTAAACATGAAAATTAATGTCACCGTGTTAAACTATGCATTTTCCCACCCCATTTACATATAAAGTTTATTAAATTCGGAGCTACGGTTATATAGTTATGAAATAAAACATTTTAGCATGGCATTTAGCAAATTAAATGCAAACATCATTTTAAACATTTTAAACATGGATGAAAGTTGGATATTATGAATCTAGATGAATTTCTAAGATTTTACATATATGAAGTTTTTACATGTGATGCACTGTTAAAGAGTTATTATATGCATGATGTTTGAGGGTTTTTCTGTAAAACAGCAATTCTCTTGATAATTAGCAAAACGTCCAGAACAGGAAAAAACACATGCGGGACGAATCTGCAGGCTGGCCCATCAGGAGGAAAAACAAAGGAGGGCGCTCACCATGGGCCAAGGCCCAGGTCGGTGAAGTAGCAGACCAGCGGGAAGCTGGACTTGGCGCGGCGCTGGGCCTCGCAGGCAGATCGAAGCCAGGCAGGGCATGGTCAACGCGGGGTCGAGCGATGTCGAGCGCTGCTCGACCTAAAGTAGTGGGGATGCAGGGGAAGCAGGGCGGCGATGGGATCCGGGCGAAGAGGGCCATGGCGCGACGCGGGCGCTGGAACAGGTCTACGCAGGGGGGGGCGGCAACGCTCACTCGAACCAGATGAAGCAGAGGCGATGGCGAGGGACTTGGCACGGGGGTCGTAGGGCTCCGATAGCAGGGAGGCGCGTCCAAGGCGACGCAGGGGCGGTCGACGCGGTCGTGCGTGGCTGCTGGAGCTCCTAGAGCAGAGAAGAAGCCGGTGGTGGATGGGTAATTGGGGACCTCGTCGGCGGCACAAATAGGAGGGGAACGCCCAGAATCCAAGGCGGAGGATGTGTGGGCTCGTTTGGTTCCTGTCCCTGACGAAGAGAGACAGAGAGAGGTGAGACAGAGGGAGGGAAAGGAAGAGAGGGCGCGAGGGAGGCCCGGCGGCGTGACCTGGAGGAGCTGGTGATCGTCGGCGGTGAGGCGAGGCGGCGGGGGTTGCGAGGAAGACAGCAGAGCTCTGGATCGGGAGGAGCTCCGGGTCGAGCGCTGGTTGGATGGCTGCGCAGATCGAGGGAGGAGGCTACGGGTGCGGGTTGGAGGAAGGTAGCTGGGTTGATTGGCGATGGATCCCGAGGGGGATTTGGTGGAGTGGCGACAGGCAGGAGGATGGATGGGACAAGTCGCCTAAAAACTAGGGTTAGATTGTTTAAATAGCTAGGGGATTAGGGTAGGGTTAACTCGGTCCATCTGACCGTAATCGGGCGGTCGAGATTAAATAGGTAGGGAGTACAAATACGAAAACGGAGATTTTTTATAGATGTTTGGGGATGATCCGAACCCAACGGTGATGACTGAGCGGGTCGGGTTGGGGCAAGTTTTTGGACATGCGCAAGAGGGGGTGGTGGTTGTGCAGAGAGGTTAGGTGGTTTGACAAGAGGGAGTCAAAACCCGGTTGCAAGCTTTTTGAAAACATGCAGATGCGATGCAAGGGGGGACGCGGCAACTACAAACGGATGCAAGCTTTTTGAAAACATGCAGATGCGATGCGCATGATGCTATGATATGAGATACATGACATGAACAAAATGCAAAACAAAAGACAAAAACCCAACCACGAAGAAAATAACATATCGCATAGCCGGAAATGGCATTGAAAACATGCAGATGCAATGCGCATGATGCTATGAGATGAGATGCATGACATGAACAAAATGCAAAACAAAAGACAAAAACCCAACCACGAAGAAAATAACATATCACATAGCCGGAAATGGCAAGAGTTGGAGTTACAAATATGGAAGTTACATCTGGGGCATTACATTCCAGCTGCCCAAACTAGCGCCGGTCGTGCCGCCTGCTCCTGCCTCTGGTGGTCGGCTCTGCTGCCGTGCAGGCCTGACTGCCCCACCCTACTCCAACCTCTGGCCAGGCCATCCCTCTACTCTCACAAAACCCCTGTTATTTTGCAGCGACAACAGCCTCACACCGTAGCCGAACTCGTCAGCCCTCGTACTCCTCTCCGCGTGGGCATCCACTACCGCGTCTTCCACGGCTCCGTGTCGTCCCCTTCCTAGGCCTCGCCGTCGTCCACCGCATTGGTGCTCTTGGGGCAGCGTGGTCAATGTGGTCAAGGAACGACTTCCATCGGAAGAGTACTCTACATGGAGAGGCTGACAGCTGGGTTTACGGCTGCAGCAAGGAAGTGCAACCTTATTATGCGTAAAATAATTATTCCTCCACCTGACAGCGGGGACCCACCGGACGGGCCACCGTATTTCGCGAAAAAAATGTTTCCCCCTGACTGTTGGGACCCACCAGCTACATCTTCGCACGCAAGGAAGTGCGGCCATATTAAGGGCAAAAAAATGATTCTCCCCCCAAATAGCTGGAACCCACGAGCAATAACTTTGAACACAAGGAAGTGCCTTCTTATACTCCCTGAAAGTCGGACCCACCTGGTAGAAGCGTATGTAGCATTGTTATTCTGGTCGCGAACGTGTACGTACATACTGGTCGATCGGTCTATCTGTATGTTGCAGCAATGAACTGTGGCCGAGTAAGGAAGGGAACGTGTCATAGTCGAGGCACGGACGTAGCATGTCACACAGTCCCGTCAATATCATGTACATGTACGTACAGCCAGGGTGCGAGAAAGTAAATATGACCACATACGATACATACGGGTGGGGTCTTGAACGCCTACTCACACATACGTACGGCCAGGGCTCGTGTACATAGAGAGGCAGCGGAGACCAGCGACGGCATCATGTTCATCGGCAGCCAACTGGCTGGGTTGGAACAGAGAAACTATGTCGTCATGTTCATCAGGAGGCAACGGAATGCATCGTGTTCATCGAGAGCCAACCGGCTTGGATGGAACAGCCGAAACGAGGCCTGGCGTACCACAGAACGGAGTAAATGGCCTTCTGTTTGACCGCCTATGGTCGAAACAGGATCCTGTTCACCAGAAGGGGTGTGGCATACCGCAAAATGGAGGAAACGGACTTCTCTTCGACCTCCTACAGTCGAAATGGGGTCCTGTAGATCGGGAGGGGTGTAGCGTACCACAAAATGGATGAAACAGGCTTCTCTTCGACCTCCTACAGTCGAAACGGGGGTCCTGTTCATCGGGAGAGGTGTGAGGTACCACAGAACGGGACTCCACTGCTACTGTTCATCCACCGTCTACTGCCTCGCTCCAGCCTCCACGGGCTACAGTTCATCCATCGTCGACCTCCTCCAGCCTCCACATGCGACTGTTCATCCACGGCGTCTCCCTCCTACCTCCATCAGCTACTGTTCATCCATGGGCTCCTATTCATCCAGCCTCCACCGTCTACTATTCAACCACCCCTCCATGGGCTACTGTTCATCTAGCCCTCCACGGGGTTGTCGGTGTTCTGGGAACTAGGGTACCCAGACCTGCCTGCAACCCACGACATGGCTTCATCCAAGGCTTGGTACGGCCCAGCTTTGACTACGGCAAGACAAGACCCTCGCGAGGGCCAAGCCTCGTGAGGGGCCAAGCCTCGCGAGGTGGGAGACATCAAGACCTCCCGAGGGTGTGGCCTCCTTAGGGGCCTCCTGAGCGGAGTGGAGATTTCTATGCAAGACACAACCTCACGAGGATAAAATGACATTAGCCATGACGACCAAGGCCAGGCACGCGCCAGCGGGCGCAGAGCAGCAGGTTTCCTCTTTGGTGCAAAGGAGGCAAGCGCAGGTGTGGAGTCCCAAGGAATCAGCCAAAGGTTGCCATTTGCGTGCAACGAGACCAAGACTGCCAGAATAGCAGGATGGGTGTCATCACCGAGCCCACCACGACGCCACGCTCAGAGGTTTTGCAGGCGAAGACCACCTTCCATCAAGATTAGATGTACTTCTTGTCCCCTTTCAAATTTGGTTGTTGTGGGAACCCTTCCCGCCTAAGTTTTTGAGGAACGGGACCAAGGCCACTATAAATATAGCCTGGCCACCACCATAGAAAGGGGGATCAATCGATCGACTCATCAGGTGATCAGCTCACCGAACCACCAGAGCTCATCACAAGAACACGCCTCCTGAGGCTGTTCTTCCACTTGTACTAGTTCATCCTCAGCCCCTCGCGAGGCTTATCCACCACAAAGCAGGAGTAGGGTATTACACCGCAAGGTGGCCCGAACCTAGGTAAACTGTTGTGTCTTTCCCTATCGTGTTCATCGAACTAGGTAGTGAGAGCAGCGGATCGATTGGCTTGAGAGGTTGAGTTCTTTGCACACGCCCCTCAGTTTGAACCTTTCTTGGGTCTGTGGAGCCCGGAATCCGACATTTGGCGCGCCAGGTACGGGCGTGTCGACTCCTCTCTTCCGCCAGTTGTTTCACCCCGCTTCGCTGTTCTCATGGCGGACACTCATCGAGTTCGTGTCGAGCGCCGGGCAGCCTCTGCCTCGCGCATCTCCCAGATGGCGCCCATGGGCAACCGTGCTCCTCGCCGCTCCCCGTCGCCTATGGCCAATGCGGCCACTGGCCCTGCAGCCCACGAGCAGCAGGATTCGTTAGTGCCACCCTCCGTGCGACGCGACGGCCGCACCACCAATCCGTCGCAGACCCCAGCCGCTGCTTCGTCCTCCCACACCCGTCGCGGGCCGACGACCGCCCAGTCGGCACTTCTCATGGCACATGGGCTTCTGCGCTACCGTCCGGCCAACGACCTCTACGAGGATTGGCTGGACTGCATCGCCGAGCTCGTCAGCGCTGCTGGAGAGGCTCCGGTGCTGTCCCGCTTGCTGCCTTCCCCGTAGCCCTAGGCGGGCAATATAGCTCACGGCGTGCCTCCTCCTCCTCTCTGGCAATATGTCGTCCCCGAACCAAGATGCGAGGCCCCCCAGCGCGACCAGCCACGCAAGGTTCCCGCGCACGATGAAGAAAGCTGTCGGGTCGTGCAGTGGCCTCAAGGAGAGGCGCGTGCACTCCCAGCTCCTCCTCCACCTCCGTGTCAAGACCGTGTGCAGCCTGAGGTGATTGCACGCGGGCATCAAGACCTGGCTCCCCCTTCGAGGCGAGCCCCCGTGGCCATGGCAGGATGCCGAGCATTCACTCTAGATCTTTGTCACGACGTCTAGCCCGGCAAGTTCAAGCCAGATCTGCCTCCACGCTATGACGGCACCCCTGACCCAGCTGAGTTCCTTCAGCTCTATGAGCTGAGTATCGAGGCGGCGAGTGGCGACGAGAAGGTCATAGCGAACTGGTTCCCCATGGCCCTCAAGGATGGCGCGTGCTCGTGGCTCCTAAACCTCCCGGTGGGGTCGATCTCCTCCTGGGACGAGCTGCGCTAGAGCTTCATCGCCAACTTCCAAGGCACCCATGACCGCGCTCCTGTCGTTGGCGACCTGCGGCGCATCAAGCAACAACCAGGAGAGACAATGCATAAGTACATCCTGCGCTTCACCAACATTCGCCTCAAGATCCCCAAGGTGTCAGACAAGGCCATCATCTCAACGTTCACTGATGGCGTCCGGGATGTCAAGATGAAGGAGGAGCTCACCATACATGAGAACCTGTGTTCAGCCCTGGAGATGTTCAACATGGCGACCAGGTGCGCAAGGGCAGAAGAAGGTCCAAGTGCCGAACGAACGACACCTATGCGTTCAACACATGTACGCTTGATGACGCCTTCATCTCCTCGATCCAGCAAGCGATGGTGAAGTAGTAGCTCGAGTCCTCCGGCATCATGACGACGTGGTGGCGGTGTTGGTGGAGAAATCTCAACAGGGCTTCACCAAGCCTCACGGAGAAGAAGAAGGACTACGAGGGAGAGGGAGGGCAGCGCCATGGCATAGATGGGTGCGACTGGCCTCCCTATACCCCTCTATATATAGGAGTAAGGGGGAGAGGGGGCGCCCCTAGGGGATCCCATCTAGGGCCAGCGGCCACTAGAGGGAAACCCTAGATGGGTTTTCCCCTTAGGAGACTTGGCCCCCAAGCCAAAGGGGTGGGAACCCTAGGGGCGCTCCCACCTCACGTGGGATGGGGTGAGGGGGCGCATAGCCCCTTAATGGGCTGGTTGGCCCCCTCCCCTTGGCCCATGAGGGCCCCCAATGCTGGTCATCACCCGGTACCCCCCGAACAATTCCGGACTCCAATACCCTTTGTCCAATATATCAATCTTCACCTCCAGACCATTCCGGAGTTCCTCCTCACGTCCAGGGTCTCATCCGGGACTCTGAACAACCTTCGGTAACAACCATAATGACTCAACTATACTTATATCATCACCAAACGTTAAGTGTGTAGACCCAACGGGTTCGAGAACTATGTAGACATGACCAAGACAACTCTATGGTCAATAACCAATAGCAGGACCCAGATGTCCATATTGGTTCCCACATATTCTACGAAGATCTTATCGGTCCAACCTCGATGTCAAGGATTCAGCTAACCCCGTATGCAGTTCCCTTTGTCTATCGGTATGTTACTTGCTCAAGATTCGGTCATCGGTATCTCTGTACCTAGTTCATTCTTGCTACCGGAAAGTCTCTTTACTCGTTTTGTAATACAAGATCTCGTGGCTAACCCATTAGTCACATTACTTGCAAGCTCATTGTGAATTTTTATTACCGAGTGGGACCTGGGATACCTCTCTGTCAGACGGAGTGACAAATCCCAGTCTTGATCCATGCCAACTCAACGGACACCCTCGGAGATAACTATAGAGCACCTTTATAGTCACCCAGTTACATTGTGATGTTTGGTACACACAAGGTACTCCTCCGGTGTCAGTGAGTTGCATGATCTCATGGTCAAAGGAACATATACTTGACATGCAGAAAACGATAGCAATAAACTTGACACGATCATATGCTACGTTCATAGTTTGGGTATTGTCCATCACATAATTCTCCCAATGATGTGATCCCGTTATCAAATGACAACTCATGTCCATGACTAGGAAACCATAGCCATCTTTGATCAAGGAGCTAGTCCAATAGAGGCTTACTAGGGGCATGTTGTTGTCTATGTATCCACACATGTATTTGAGTTTCCGGTCAATACAATTATAGCATGGATAATAAACGATTATCATGAACAAGGAAATATGATAATAACCAATTTATTATTGCCTCTAGGGCATATTTCCAACAGCCTCCCACTTGTACTAGAGTCAATGATCTAGTTCACATCACCATGCGATTAACACCCAATTAGTTCTGGGGTTTGATCATGATTTGCTTGTGAGAGAGGTTTTAGTCAGCAGGTCCGCAACATTCAGATCTGCGTGTACTTCGCAAATTTTTATGTCATGCTGTAGTGCTGCTACCACGCTCTACTTGGAGCTATTCCAAACAGATACTCCACTATATGTATACGGTTTGCTACTCAGAGTCATCCAGATTGGTGTTTAAAGCTTGCATCGACGTAACCATTTACGCCGAATTCTTTATCACCTCCATAACCGAGAAACACTACTTAGAGACATCCGGATTGGTGTTAAAGCTTGATCGACATAACCCTTTATGCCGAACTCTTTACCACCTCCATAACCGAGAAACATTTCCTTATTCCTCTAAGGATAATTTTGACCGTTGTCCAGTGATCCACTCCTGGATCACTCTTGTATCCCCCTTGCCAGACATGTGGCAAGGCACACATCAGGTGCGGTAGACAACATGGCATATCGTATAGAGCCTATGGCTAAGGCATAGGGTATGACCTTTGTCCTTTCTCTTACTTCTGTCGTGGTCGAGCTTTGAGTCTTACTCAACTTCACACCTTACAATGCTTCAAAAAAAACTTCACACCTTACAACTCAGGCAAGAACCCCTTCTTGGACTGATCCATTTTTGAACTTCTTCAAAATCATGTCAAGGTATGTGCTCTATGAAAGTCTTATCAAGCGTCATGATCTATCTCTATAGACCTTGATGCCCAATATGTAAGCAGCTTTACCCAGGTCTTCCTTTCAAAAACTCCTTTCCAACAAGCCTTTATGCTTTCCAGAAATTCTACATCATTCCCGATTAACAATATGCCATCCACATATACTTATCAAAAATGTTGTAGTGCTCCCACTCACTTTCTTGCAAATACAAGTTTCTTGCAAACTTTGTATAAACCCAAACGCTTTGATTACCTCATTAAAGCTAAAGTTCCAATTCTGAGATGCTTACACCAGTCCATAAATGGATCGCTGGAGCTTGCACACTTTGTTAGCATTCTTTGGATCGACAAAACCTTCGGGTTGCATCATATACAACTCTCCTGGAGGAAACCGTTAAGTAACACTTTTTTGACATCCATCTGCCAGATTTCATAATCAAAAAATGCAGCTATTGCCAACATGATTCCGACGAACTTAAGCATCACTATGGGTGAGAAAGTCTCATCGTAGTCAACTCCTTGAATTTGTGAAAACCCCTTTGCCACAAGTCAAGCTTTATAAATGGTGACATTACCATCAGCGTCTATCTTCTTCTTAAAAATCCATTTATTCTCAATGGCTTGCTGATCATCGGGCAAGTCCAGCAAAGTCCATACTTTGTTCACATGCATGGATCCTATCTCGGATTTCATGGCTCCTAGCCATTTGTTGGAATCCAGGCCCACCATCGCTTCTCCATAGCTCGTAGGTTCACCGTTGTCCAACAACATGACCTCTAAGACAGGGTTACCATACCACTCAGAAGCAGTATGTATCCTTGTTGACCTACGAGGTTCGGACACACCATTACGCTGTGGTGTTCTAGGTGGCGTCAACTGTGAAACGATTCCACATTGTCTTAAGTGATTGCCAAACTCATAACTCAGATATTCTCCCCTTCGATCGGATCGTAGGAATTTAATCTTCTTGTTACGATGATTCTCAACTTCACTCTAAAATTGCTTGAACTTTTCAAACCTTTTAGACTTATGCTTCATTAAGTAGACATACCCATATCTACTCAAATCATCAGTGAAGGTGAGAAAGTAATGAGATCCACCGCATGCGTCAACGCTCATCGGACCGCACACATCAGTATGTATGATTTCCAGCAAGTCACTTTCCCGTTCCATTGTTCCAGAAAATGGGGTTTTAGTCATCTTGCCCATGAGGCATGGTTCGCACGTGTCAAGTGATTCAAAATCAAGTGACTCCAAAAGTCCATCAGTATGGAGTTTATTCATGCGCTTTACACCAATATGACGTAAGTGGAAGTGCCACAAGAAAGTGGTATTATCATTATCAACTCTACATCTTTTGGCCTCAATGTTATGAACATGTGTATCACTATGATCGAGATTCAATAAACCATTAACACTAGGTGCATGACCATAGAAGGTATTATTCATGTAAATAGAATAACTACTATTTTGTTATTTAATTGAACAACTATATTGCAATAAACATGATCTAATCATGTTCATGCTCAACGCAGACACCAAATAACATTTATCTAGGTTCAACACTAATCCCGAAGGTAGAGGGAGCGTGCGATGGTGATCACATCAATATTGGAAACACTTCCAACACACATCGTCACCTCGCCCTTGGCTAGTCCCCGTTTATTCCATAGCTTTTGTTTCGGGTTACAAATGTTAGCAACTGAACTGGTATCTAATACCCAGGTGCTACTAGGAGTACTACCAAGTTACACATCAAAACACAGATGACATGATCTTAATTATGCCAGCATGCCCCTTACAAGCTAATACAATCAAAGGGACATTACTAGACTATGCTGCATCCATTGGTCTTAAGATAAATTTCCACAAATCAACTATGATCCCGATTAATTGCGATGACGAGCTCAAGACACAACAGGCTGATATTTTTGGTTGCACCATTGGATCGATGCTCTTTACTTATCTTGGACTTCCTCTTGGGACAACTAAACAGACGGTACATGATCTCATGCCCCTGGTTTGTGCTACGTCTTGAGCTTGCGTTGGTTTTCCTCGAAGAGGAGAGGGTGATGCAGCAAGTGTAGCGTAAGTATTTCCCTTAGTTTTGAGAACCAAGGTATCAATCCAGTAGGAGGCTCCTCAAAAGTCCCACGCACCTACACAAACAAAATGAGAACTCGCAACCAACGCAATAAAGGGGTTGTCAATCCCTTCACGGCCACTTGTGTAAGTGAGATCTAATAAAGATAGTATGATAAGATAAATATATTTTTGGTATTTTATGATATAGATGCAAAAAGTAAAGATGCAAATAAAAGTAGATTGAAAGCAAATATGATAAGAGATAGACCCGGGGGCCATAGGTTTCACCAGTGGCTTCTCTCAAGATAGAATAAGTATCATGATGGGTGAAAAAATAACTGTCGAGCAATTGATAGAAAAGCGCATAGTTATGAGATTATCTAGGCATGATCATGTATATAGGCATCACGTCTGTAACAAATAGACTGACTCCTGCCTGCATCTACTACTATTACTCCACACATCGATCGACTCCTGCCTGCATCTAGAGTATTAAGTTCATAAGAACAGAGTAACGCATTAAGCAAGATGACATGATGTAGAGGGATAAACTCATGCAATATGATGTAAACCCCATCTTGTTATCCTCGATGGCAACAATACAATACGTGCCTTGCAACCCTTTTTGTCACTGGGTAAGGACACCGCAAGATTGAACCCAAAGCTAAGCACTTCTCCCATGGCAAGAAAGACCAATCTAGTAGGCCAAACCAAACTGATAATTCGAAGAGACTTGCAAAGATAACTCAATCATACATAAAAGAATTCAGAGAAGATTCAAAAATTATTCATAGATAAACTTGATCATAAACCCACAATTCATCGGATCTCGACAAACACACCGCAAAAAGAGATCTCCACAAGAGAGGGGGAGAACATTGTTTTGAGATCCAAAAAGAGAGAAGAAATCATCTAGCTAATAACTATGGACCCATAGGTCTATGGTAAACTAATCACAACTCATCGGAGGGGCAAGGATGTTGATGTAGAAGCCCTCCGTGGTTAATTCCCCCTCCGGTAGAGTGTCAGCGAAGGCTCCAAGATGAGATCTCGTGGATACAGAAGGTTACGGCGGTGGAAATTGTGTTTCGTGGTGCCCCTGGATGTTTTCGGGGTACGTAGGTATATATAGGAGGAAGAAGTACGTCGGTGGCCGCCCGAGGGGCCCACGGGACAGGGGGCGCGCCCTACAATGGGGGGCGCGGCCCCCTATCTAGTGGGGCCGTTGGAAGCTTCTTGACTTGCACTCCAAGCTCTCCGGATCACGTTCGTTCCAAAAATCATGCTCCCGAAGGTTTCATTCCGTTTGGACTCTGTTTGATATTCCTTTTCTTCGAAATACTAAAATAGGCAAAAAAATAGCAATATGGGATGGGCCTCCGATTAGTTGGTTA
Organism: Triticum dicoccoides; assembly: GCF_002162155.2. Classification (NCBI taxonomy): domain Eukaryota; kingdom Viridiplantae; phylum Streptophyta; class Magnoliopsida; order Poales; family Poaceae; genus Triticum; species Triticum dicoccoides. The sequence continues at coordinate 249,018,633 of NC_041381.1, forward strand.
GTCCCAAAAATGATATAAATGTGTAAAATAAAGCCCATAAATATCCAAAAGGGGTAATATAATAGCATGGAACAATCAAAAATTATAGATATGTTGGATATGTATCATTTTGTCGTGTGGAAAGGAAAGTTACTGGAACCCTATCTTTAATGTCTTACGGGGCTAAACTCTCCTTGGTGAATTCTTTCATTACATCTCTTATTATCTTCTCACTATGCACCATCAGAATACCACCGAAAATCCTCGACTTGCTTGATAAACTTAGAAGGAGATGCCTCTGGGCTAAAAGAACTGAAGAAGGGGACAAAAATAATTCCCATGCGGCATGGGATCTGATTTGCAAACCTAAGAGTAGTGGAGGCATGGGCATCACGAATCTTCGTGTCCAAAGTGACACCCTACTTTTGAAATATCTCCACAAGTTCTATAACAAGCTAGATCTGCCGTGGGTTGAGCTTGTTTGGTCGACCTACTATAATGACAAAATTCCACATGCATCTGACCTATGCAGCTCCTTCTGGTGGCGTGATATTCTGAAACTTACACCTATCTACCGAGGCATTACCAAAGTTGTGATTAATCAAGGAGATATGGTGCTCATGTGGAAGGATCTCTGGCTTGATGAACCTCTCATGGACTCACATCCTCGGGCTTTCTCGTTTTCTCCTAATCAGGACATCTCAGTGAAGGAATTCTTGGGGATCACGTCACTAGAGGAAGCGTTCCAACTGCCACTATCCACACAAGCCCATGCAGAAGTTCGGGACATGCAACACCTGGTGAGCCACGTTGGACAAAATAACTTCTCTGATCTCAATGATCAATGGATTTACGTCTGGGGGAGAAACACCTGCGCACCAGCTCGATATTACAAATTCTAGTACAGGGACGTGTCAGCGCATAGAACCTTTACCTGGCTTTGGAAAGCTAAGACAACCCTCAAAATCAAATTCTTTGGGTGGCTCCTACTAGCTGACAGGCTCAATACGAGAAATATGCTCAAACGGAGGCATTATAACATAGGCAACAATTTCAATTGCATTCTCTATGACCAACCCATTGAGGAATATATCAAACACATGATCTTTCATTGTCAATTTGGCAAAAACTGTTGGAGCAAGCTTGGGATCGCTTGGAATGACGAAGACTCGCACTTGTCCATGATTGAAAAAGCAAAACTTACTTGGACAAGACCTCTCTTCATGACAATTTTCTTGCAAGCGTCTTGGAGCATTTGGAAGGAGAGGAATAATAAACACTTCCGAGGGATCCCACCATCGATTAACTCCTGGTTGAGCAGATTCAAAGCGGACCTAGAGTTGCTGCAACACAGAGTTAAAGAGAAGAACAAGGATTTTATCCTCTGCTTTATTAGCTCTCTAAACCCTTTGTAGAAGTACCCTACTCCTCTCACTTCACACAAACTAGAGTACTCTCTTTACACTAGGCTCCTTTATTTTTCTTTGCTCTCCCACCCCACCCACACACACGGTGGGTAGAGGGAGTTAGTGGGTATGTAACGGTTACTATGTAAAGTTGTGGTGGTTAACGTAATACAAAACAGTGGGAGCCTCTCCCACTGTCTCAGGTTTCAAAAAATAACACATACAACAAATATACTTTTGTTGAAGTTGACAGCCTTCTCATCTACCAAGTATTTGGGGTAGTTCCACTACCAGTGACCGTTCCCCTAGAAGCACTTAGTCTTGGGTTTAGGTTCAACCTCAGGTTTCTTCATTGGAGCGGCAACTGGCTTGCCATTCATGAAGTTTCCCTTCTTGCTCTTACCCTTCTTGAAACCAGTGGTCTTGTTAACCATCAACACTTGATGCTCCTTCTTGATTTCTACCTTCGCGGCCTTAAGCACCGTAAACATCTCCAGGATCATCTCCATCCCTTGCATGTCATAGTTCATCACGAGTCTCCAGTAGCTTGGTGATAGTGACTGGAGAACCCTGTCAATCATTATCTTATCTGGAAGATTAACTCCCACTTGATTCAAGCGATTGTAGCACCCAGTCATTCTGAGCACATGCTCACTTGCTGAGCTATTCTCCTCCATCTTGTAGGCAAAGAACTTGTCAGAGGTCTCATACCTCTCAACACGGGCATGAGCCTGAAATACCAATTTCAGCTCTTGGAACATCTCATATGCTCCATGGCGTTCAAAACGTCTTTGAAGCCCCAATTCTAAGTTGTAAAGCATGGCGCACTAAACTATGAAGTAGTCATATGAACGTGTCTGCTAGATGTTCACAACATCCACAGACGATGCTAGAGGGTTTGGTACACCGAGCGGTGCATCAAGGACATAAGCCTTCTGTGTAGTAGTGAGGACAATCCTCAGACTACGGACCTAGTCGGCATAATTGCTTACAATATCTTTCAACTTAGTCTTTCTCTAGGAACATATTAAAATAGGGAGCTATAGCATGAGCTATTGATCTACAACATAATTTGCAATGATAGTTTAGACTATGTTCATGATAATGAGTTCAACTAATCATATTACTTAAGAACTCCCACTCAAATCGACATCCCTCTGGTTGTCCAAGTGTAACATGATCGAAATTCACCAACCCAAGTCTGATCATCATGTGAGATGAGGTGGTTTCAATGGTGAACATCTCCATGTTGATCATATCTACTATATGAATCATGTTCGACCTTTCGGTCTCTTGCATTCCGAGCCCATGTCTGTACATGCTAGGCTCGTCAAGTTTAACCCAAGTGTTCCGCATGTGCAACACTGGTTTGCACCCATTGTATGTGAACATAGAGTCTATCACACCCGATCATCACGTGGTGCTTCGAAATGACAAACTTTTGCAATGGTGCACACTTGGGGAGAACAGAATTTTATCTTGAAATTTTAGTGAGGGATCATCTTCTAATGCTACCGTCGTCCTAAGAAAAATGAGATGCATAAAAGGATTAACATCACATGCAAATCATAAGTGACATGATATGGCCATCAACTTGTGCTTTTGATCTCCATCTCCAAAGCACCGACATGATCTCCATCGTCACCGGTATGACACCATGATCTCCATCATTGTGTCACCATAGGGGTTGTCACGCCAACCATGCTTCTACTACTATTGCTACCGCTTAGCGATAGCGCTTAGTGATTGACACGCGGGTCATACAATAATTAAAGACAACCCTATGGCTCCAGTCGGTTGCCGTATGCATCGACATGCAAGTCAATATAAACTAATACAAACATGATCATCTCATACATCATATATATTTCATCATGTCTTTGGCCATATCATATCACAACATACCCTGCAAAAACAAGTTAGACATCCTCTAATTGTTGTTGCATGTTTCACGTGGCTGTTGTGGGTATCTAGCAAGAACGATTCTTACCTATGCAAAAGCCACAAGGTGATATGCAAGTTGCTATTTAACCTTCTACAAGGACCCCCTTTGTCGAATCTGATTCAACTAAAGTGGGAGTGACAGACACCCGCTAGCCATCTTTATGCAACAAAGTCACATGTCAGTTGATGGAACCGGTCTCATGTACGTGGACATGTAAAGTTGGTTTGGGCCGCTTCATCCCACAATACCGCCGAATCAAGAAAACACCAAGGAAGGAAGCAATCTGAATATCAACACCCACAAACTCCTTTTTGTTCTATTCGTGATGTCATCTACGCATATACCTAGCTCATGATGCCACTGCTGGGGAACGTTGCATGGGAAACAAAAAAATTCCTACACTCAACAAGATCAATCTGGGAGATGACCATCTACGAGAGGAGATATTGCATCTACATACCCTAGTAGATCGCTAAGCGGAAGCATTAAGAAACACAGTTGATGTAGTTGAACGTCTTCGCAATCCAATCACAATCTGTCCCGCGAACTCCTGATCCAAGTGCCGAACGGACGGCACCTCCGTGTTCAACACATGTATGGCTTGATGACACCTTCACCTAATCGATCCAGTGAGCGATGGTGAAGTAGTATCTCGAGTCCTCCGGCAGCACGATGGTGTGGTGGCGGTGGTGATGGAGAAATCTCAGCAGGGCTTTGCCAAGCCTCACGGAGAAGAAGAAGGAATACGAGGGAGAGGGAGGGTAGCGTCGTGGCATAGATGGGTGCGGTTGCCCTCCTTCTACCCCTCTATATATAGGGGGGAAGGGGGCGAGGGGGACCCCATCTAGGGCCGGCGACCACTAGAGGAAAACCCTAGATGCGTTTTCCCTTTAGGAGACTTGGCCCCCAAGCCAAAGTGGTGGGAACCCTGGGGGCACCCCCACCTCCTCTGGCAATGTGGGATGGGTTGAGGGT
>NC_041381.1:249023437-249034304 GCF_002162155.2 Triticum dicoccoides
CCGGTACCCCCGGAACAATTCCGGATTCCAATACCCTTTGTCCAATATATCAATCTTCACCTCCGGACCATTCCGGAGTTCCTCCGGGACTCCTAACAACCTTCAGTAACCACCATAATAACTCAACTATACTTATATCGTCACCAAACATTAAGTGTGTAGACCCTGCGGGTTCAAGAACTACATAGACATGACCGAGACACCTCTACGGTCAACAACCAATATCAGGACCTGGATGGCCATATTGGTTCCCACATATTTTACGAAGATCTTATCGGTCGAACCTCGATGTCACGGATTCAGCTAATCCCGTTTGCAGTTCCCTTTGTCTATCAGTATGTTACTTGCCCGAGATTTGATCATCCGTATCTCCATAACTAGTTCAATTTTGTTACCAGCAAGTCTCTTTACTCGTTCCGTAATACAAGATCCCGTGGCTAACCCATTAGTCACATTGCTTGCAAGCTTATTGTGATGTTGTATTACCGAGTGGGCCCTGAGATACCTCTCCGTCATTCGGAGTGACAAATCCCAGTCTTGATCCATGCCAACTCAATAGACACCCTCGGAGATACCTGTAGAGCACCCTTATAGTCACCCAGTTACGTTGCGACGTTTGGTACACACAAGGTGCTCCTCCGGTGTCAGTGAGTTGCATGATCTCATGGTCATAGGGACATATACTTGAAATGCAGAAAACAATTGCAATAAACTTGACACGATCATATGCTATGTTCATAGTTTGGGTCTTGTCCATCACATCTTTCTCCCAATGATGTGATCCCATTATCAAATGACAACTCATGTCCAATACTAGGAAACCATAGCCATCTTTGATCAACGAGCTAGTTTGGTAGTGCCTTACTAGGGACTTGTCATTGTCTATGTATCCACACATGTATTTGAGTTTCTGGTCAATACAATTATGGCATTGATAATAAACGATTATCATGAACAAGGAAATATGATAATAGCCAATTTATTATTGCCTCTAGGGCATATACAGTGGCAGACACCCGCGCTCGTCAGCCTGAAACATTTTCTTATCTCTTGCCTACTCCTCATGAGCAAACAGAAAAACCCACGCATCTCTCTTGCTACGAACAAAAAGGATGGCCGGAGTATAGAGATTGACTGGTGCCGGTTGCGGCTGGTGCTATCTCTAACTTGATTCCCTTGCATAATGTTATATTGGGTGTACAGATGCATGTACGCGGTGGTTTCATGTTTAACATGGATGACCTTGTGTTCAATTCGGTTTTTCTTTTCATTTTTTCTGCAGGGTATTCTCACCTGAGATGTAATAAACAACCCATCCACCTCTCATCCTTGGAAACCAAATGTAAAACTGGTTATCCCCAACCACCGTTTATCCTCCCAACCAAACAAATGAAACTGGATATCCCTAACCAGGTGGACAGGGATACCCTCAGCCAACTCAACCTCGCCTTTGAACCAAATGCCACCTTATAGTGCACCAACCACCAAGCAAAGCTCTACTGCAACTGTAACTGAGAAATTCAAGAGGCTCAGGTATGACATCAAACAGTGGCAGTTGTCCAGATTGAAACTGATGAGGACATGACTACCTTGGATACGACCAAAAATATTGCATACATGCATATTTGTGAGCTGATTTCTAATGCAAACTATGCAACAATTTTTGTATACTATCTAGGACAAAAATACTTCATAGACTTTTGTTCCATGTCAAATTGCAGGTGTATGGGACATTTGTACAATCCACATATAAAGATAAGGGGGAAAGAGAAGACGGATTCCAAGTCTCTCATGTTCTGGACTCAGATTCGGACTACACAGACATACCTGACTCAAAACGCCAAGATCGCTTTCATCCGGACTCTGAATTGGGTGATTCTTTTGTTGTTTGAAATTAGATTCTGTGCTCTTTTCAAACAAATTGGATTCACCTTTTAAATTCGTCTGGAGCATTGAGGTATTGACGACACAATCTAACGCTGCAGCAAAATCCGAGTCAAACTACAAGTCCAAAGGTGTTGCATCACCTCCACTTGGGCCCATATGCCTTGTACGACCTAGGGTTAGTTTTAGGCTACCTTGGAACTTCACCCCTTGGCTGCCACCCCTTGATCCTATATAAGTAGACCAATCTAGTAGCTTTTTTCTTGGGATTTCTTTAGTTAAAACTTAGCCAACGCAACTTCATTTGTGTCCAATGACCAGACCAAGACCGCTTCTGCATCCCCACTATTATCAAAACCTCATATATATTTGTAGTATCCAGATTGCCTTATCACACTACAAAAAAAATACACTTCCGTGATGATACGTGTTTGTCAGAGTAGGTCACGTTTTCTGTCATGCATGTACATCCATGACGATTTTATGACAGAATCAAGATAGTCATACCTGTGCTGTCGTAGATGTGTTCCATGACATACCAAAATCATCATCACGGAAGTGTCCACTTCCATGACGATAAATGGGCTTCATGAAAGTGCTTTTGTCAAGGGTGACCGACACATGGGATCCATCGTAAAGGGTCGCTGTTAAGCTACCGGGTCCAGTTTTGGATCCAATAACCCGTTAACAGCCCTGTCCAATGAGGATTTTCCACGTGTAAAATTCCCATTGGCCGGAGGAAACACGTGTTGGCTCACCGTTGGGACAGATGTCAACCACTCATTGGATAGGAGACGCCTATTATAGGTCGACACGTGGCACGACCCAACAGTGGCCCATTCCGGTGAAAAAGGTCGGCCTAGTAAAAATTAGCAGGCCGGCCCATATAAGGCCTAATTGTGCTAGGTCCATTTGAGCCCATGGCCCATACGAGATGTGCCAATTCGGCCAATCAATGGACCGTTAAAGATTTGAGACCATTGCATCCCATCGTCAGTTCGAGCCCGTTAACAGCCCGCTATATATTTGGGCTCAATATCGGCCCGATGTGATTTCGGCCTGTTAACGGCCCATTCAAGGGATAGGCCAATTTTCAGGATGTACATCTTTCGGATTTTAGCGACCCATTTAAGTGTTGGGCTAATTTCCAGTCTGGTGTGTATTTCAGCCTGTTGACGTCCCATAAATGAGTTGGGCCATTTGTAGTCGGACCTGAATTTTGGCCTTTTAGCGACCCATTTAAGTGTTGGGCCAATTCTCGCCCCGATGTGTCTTTCAGCCTGTTGATGGCCCATAAATGAGTTGGGACATTTGTAGTCAGACCTAAGTTTTGGCCTTTTAACGGCACATGCTCTTCATGGTCCAATACCAGCCCGGTTTCTCTTTCGGCTTGCTAAAGGCCCACAACGCAGTTCGGCCATTTACAGTACGACCTGACTTTCGGCCTCTTAGCGGCCCACGCTCTTCATGGTCCAGTACGAGCCTGCTGTCTCTTTCGGCCTGCTAAAGGCCCACAGTATAGTTGGGCCATATGTAGCCCGACCTTAGTGACGGACTATTAATGGCCCGTGAAATCAAATGGGCCCACCTATTGCCCGCTTCGATGTCGGCCTATTAACGACCCGGGATGTAAGAGGGCCGACCATTAACTTTCGGCCTGGTAACGGCCCATTAATTTAATGGGCCCACTAAAGTTCGTACATGTCTTTAGGCCAAATTAGATAATTTGAGCCCATTATGACAATCAATTATGCACAGGACCAAAACCGATCAAGCAAAAGTATGGCATACAGGGAAAAACATTGCACATCCAGCATATATTACATGAAATTACATCCACTGGGCAATCAAAGATTGGTGCCAGTGCAAATAAATGAACAGAACCTAACGATCTACAACGTCACAATCTGCAACCTCAGCGCGGATGACGCCCATAAGCATGTGGGCAAGTTATTGCTGCTTTGCTACACTGTCTCTGAAAACATTGATCAGTTATTGTTGTGCATGAATGTGTACCTCTGATTCCTCCACCATTTCCATCATTGCTTCAGCCATTATTTGGTTCACAAACGTACATTTTTTCCGTTGCATTCGAGACTGAGGAAACTGAACAGATTCAGATGGCGATTTTGGCAGGCTTGTATTATTGATAGTGGAGAGTGTCTCGACCACTGCATCATAACCTAAATTAGGAGGGGAACCGAACAGATTAATCATGAGTTATTGCCATATTACCTGGCGTAGATTTATTGGAAAGAAACAATGGGGTTGCCTTGCTGTTTTCAGAGTTTGTCTTCTTATCTTCAGCGGCCTGCACCAAATTAACACACTAGCATTGCTATCATTGGCCAAGACAGATAATAGGAAAGCAACATTGACACAACGAACGTTTGGGAAACTAGCCTACACCAAATTAACACAATATGGCACAGCTATCATCAGCCAGGTAAGGTAATACGAAAGCAACATTGACACAATGAATGAATGGGCAACCAGAGCGGCACTACAATTCAGTAATGTGCACGATATGAGATAGTACACTCATGCAGCTCAGTATGCAAAACTACCAGGCAGTTTTCCTTACAAAAATCAACATTGGCGCCTTTAACATTTTGCTACAACTAATTTTAGATCAGATAAAGGTTGGATTCACACTGATTAACAAAATACATGCTGATGTAAAAATATAGTGATATACAACAAGTACTTACATCAGCATTGGAGCACAAAGAATTCCTGAAAGATATTTTCCTCGAATACGATCCCAACGGAGGAAGTCTTTTATTGTTTAACCTTATTTTCTAAAAGAGAGATGGGCAAGAAACATGTAGAAAATATGATCAGAATGCTATAAAATTTCATGATGCGAGGATATGCACATGCTTCTTAGAATCTGCTTATTATCAATGGGAGTTGGGTTTATCCGGCATTAGGGAGGAGGGCGGCTGTGAATTTGGTGCGGTGGGGGCGCCATGGAGGAGGGGTTGAGGTTTTGCGGCTCGGGAGAAGGGAGCTTCTGGGGAGAAGGTGATTTGGCGCCCATGAGGTATGAATGGGGAGGGAATTGGGAGGGGAGTCAAACCATGTCTTATGGACGCATTTGTCTGAAATGTGGGAGGGAGTTATAGTTCTACCCCTACCTTTGGACTTCTTGGCTTGGGTCTATGTACTAAGGGTCAGGAATAGTAGAGTAACTTTGCTTCTCCCCAAATAGTGGACGCGAGCGATTTTGGCCGAGGAGGGCGTGTTTTGAAATATGGTGGGCGCAGGCGATTTCGGGCGAGGAGAGCGTGTTTTCAAATAGTGGGCGCGAGCTATTTCGAGCGAAGATAGGGTGTTTTGCCGACCATGTTTTATGAATTATTCGGCACATGTCATTTCGGCCGAGAAGAAGGCGCGCTTGGATGAAGTTATGAACCTACCATCGATGTACGGCGGGCCAATTGATGTGTGTCCCACATAGGCCGGTAATTTCGCGTCTCCCGTTTATTTTTATTTTCTCGGGAGAATTCCACCAAGCAGAGGGTGTTTAACGGTTTGTTCAAATTTTGGGAGAACGAGCATCCACATCTACCTTGCCAAGTCGATTCGAATCAAATTTTGAAATATTAGCTTGTCACTTATTTTCTAGATGGAGAGATGATGCTCGGGAGTAATGTGTTTTTACATTCTCGTTGCTAGCGATTTACTATGTGAAAAATAGTTGACCCACTCAAAAATGGGAATCAAAACCAAAATGAAATATATCGATTCAATGAAGTAGCTCATTCGCCAGGTCAAAATAGTGAACTAAATCCAAAATGAACACCTCAATCGAGTAGCATGTTGTACAGTATTATAGTACTCCAGGAATATGTTGAAAGTCAAATTAATGAACTTGTTTGACATACGCATATCTCCATTCATGTGTGGATTGCAGACAACATGTTCTCCAACTTAAATATTTGAATGCAAGTTTATATCGAAACATGGTTTATATTAGTCTTTGATGCATAAAACGCGACCTCCCCCTCTCCCGGACTCCTGCTCTCTCTCTCTCTCTCTTTCTCTCTTTCTCTCTCTCTCTCTCTGACAATCTTCAATTCTGTCGCACACATCCAACACACAAACCTTGTTGGTCCCTCTCCCTCTCTCTCCATCTCTCTCTCTCTCTCTCTCCCCCTCTCTCTCTCTCTCTCTTTGTGTGTGTGTGGGGGGGCGTCTTTCTAGTTTGCATGCATATATACTCCATCTATAGGTCTCTGTCACACACTATGTATGATTCTCTAGTCCAAGCTAAATATCTTGGGTGCACTCATCGTACGCACACAAATTCCTTGGCTCGTTGCCCGTAACTCTCTCATGCACCACTCTGTCGTCTCGGAGCTCTTCCCTCTCTCTCTCTCTCTCTCTCTCTCTCTCAAACTCACAATCTACCTGGGTCACACATACACATGCATATCTCACTCACTCGCACTCGGTAGACCCATCTAAATCTCTATCTCTCTCCCTCGTTCTCTCTCCATCTCACACGCACACACACAATCTCATGCCTAGCCAAGTATGATGGTCTCTCACTCAATTTTAGGCACACACAGTCCCCCCTATATGTATATGACTAGCTAATCTTAGTCTCCATCATAAACATGTGCATGGTCTATCTCAATTTCTCTCGGGGCATCTTTCTATCACGCACGCACCTCCCTCGATCTTCCACCCATATAGTCCCCTCACGATCTCGAGGGGATCTCTCTATCACAAACACACCTCTCTCACTCCCCATGCGTCCATGTTCTCCATGTGTCCCTCTCGCCCTTTGTTCCTTGTTGGCCATACCTCTATTGGACATGTGCTATAGGGGTGTCTCTCTCCGTTGCAAACAATCACGCACTAGCTATCTTCGTATATCTCCTCACCTCGCTTTTCTATCTCGGAATGCATGCGTGATATGTTTGCATAACAAATGCAAAACACACACTCTCTCTCTAATTTATCGTTTGTTGTCACTTTCTCTTTCACACACATACTCTTTTTGCACACTCACTCATTCTCCCTCACACGCACTTGATCTCTCTCGACTTAGGCACTCTCTTCAGTCCATAGCATATAGATTTATTGAAAAGTCAAACATCACAAAGTTTGACCATGTAGTGGAGAAAAACATTTACATCTAGAACGGCAAACATATACCATTAGATTCACCATGAGATGTAGTGTCGTATAATGTATCTTTTGTATTGTTGATATAAATAACATTTGCGTAAACCTGATCAAAGTTTCCAAAGTTCGACTTCTAAAAAAGTTACATGCACAGCATTATCGAGCGGATGGAATATCTATTTCCCCCTCACAGCTATCTGACGCACCACTCAGCCTTATCGGGGCTTCTCTATCTCTCTCAAACTTTATATCTCCCTAGTTCACACATACACATGACTCGCTCGCGCTACATATAGACCCATCCAACACTCTCCTCCCTTGTTCTCTCTCTATGTGACATGCACCCCCCTAAGTACCATAATCCCTCACTCCATCATAGGCGCACGCACTCCCCCCCCTAAGTATGATTATCTCTCACTAGCCATCAGGAACACACGTATTGTCTCCTCCCATCCATACGTCTATCTCGATATCTCTCGGGGTATCTTCTATCGTGCACACACCTTGTCACTCGATCTCCCACCCATGTAGTCCCATCACGATCTCTAGGGGATCTCTCTATGACAAACATACACTCTCTCCTCCCCATGTCTGCATTTTCTCCGTGCGACTCTCTCAACCTCTCTCCCTTGTTTGTCAGACCCCTCTTGGCCACATGCTAGGGGTCTTTCTCTCTTGGTTGCAAACAACCACACACTATCTCCTCACCTTGCTTCCATTGTCGAAGATGCATGTGTGATATGTTTGCATAAGACACACACACTTTTTCTCTACTTTTATCGTGTGTTGTCCATGTCTCTTTCACACATGCACACACACTTTTTTCACACACTCTTTCTATTTCACACACACACACTTTCTCTCTCTATCTCTAGTTAGGGACTCTCTCACGTCCATAAGCATATGGATGTTTTGAAAAGTCAAACCTCAGAAAAGTTTGCCCAGGTATATGTGGAGAAAAACATTTACATCTGGAACGATCATTAGATTCATCACAACATGTACTTACGTCATACTATCATTTATCTTTGGTATTGCAGATATAAGTAATTTCTTTATAAACTTGGTCAAAGTTTGAAAAGTTTGACTTTAAAAAAAATGTTGGCACTACATTATCGAACCGAGGGAGTAGCTCTTTCTCTCTCTCTCTCTGCTATCTCTCATGAGCCTCCCCTCTCACTCGAACTCTCTATACTGACGGATTATACGCTCACTGTGTCAGTGTATAGCTCCGTATATTGTTTAGTTGACCGGTCTACCAGTCCACATGCTGCCTTGTCAGCTCGTGTTCTCTATCTTTGAGTGCTGGCCCATGTGGCAGTGGGTGAAAATAAGTAAACTAGAGGCCCATCTGACACACGGTGAAGTAAACAAAGTTGAAACCACTCGGTGTAGCACCCCACATGCTAGTAAATTGAGGGTGCATTGAGGACACACTTCTTCCACGTGAAGGACGCACTCGCGCACAATTCACCACTGTGCGGCAGCATGCACAGAAGGACGCACTCGCGCATACCCAGCAGGCCCTCCACTATGTAGGCCAAAACACATGCCAAATTCACTTGTGATGCATTTGGCATCGATGCTCCACCATTGCTCACCTGGTGCCCCAATCTGGATCACCTACTTTGCTCTGGTGCCAAATTAGCTCACGCAATGCAAAAACACTTGCGTGGGAGAGAGAGAGGACTGAGGCAATAAAAACACTTGTTTGGGAGAGTGAGAGGCTGGTGTAGTTGTTTTCATTGATTTGTTTATACATGTGGGTCTGTGTGCACAGCGGTGCCAACTCTCTCACATCGCGAGAGTGGTGCCAAAATCTTTTGATTTGACATCGATGTGTATTATGTGGCATACTTTTGAGAAATATGGCATCGACCACATAGTGGAAGGCAACAAATGCCCAAGCTCTTCACGTGCTCCTAGGTAAATGAGAGGAGAGAGAGAGTGAAAAAATATCACTAGCCAGCCAACCCTATCGTATGAGATAATGATATTGGTACCTCTTGATGACACGGCAACCTTATACAGCCAGCTGCTCTAATATGTCCTCTTCTTTTGCAGATAAAAAAAGAGCCGAAAGTGAAAAATGTGCTGCACTATAACAATCTCATCGAATGCCTTGATCTCCATCTTACAGAAATTGATTTGATCGACTAACGAGGCAGCACATCTGAGATTAAATTGGTCAGGTTCTTTGTTCTGGAGGCAAGTCTGCTCAAGGTAACGACGTTTGGTGTTCTCTCGCGCAACAATGAATGGCGTGTTGATCACCGCAAGCGTCAAAGCCTAAATGACAAAGTCTCCGCAAAAGCTGAATTTGTTTTTGAAACATCAAGTGGCTAGAGACTCGAAAATTTATTTGCCCATTAATAACTTGTCAGGGAGGTGTATTTTAGTTTGTACGACAATGTTGCATCCACATAAAGTAACAAAAGTTCTTACGTAAACTTCCTAATAATTCCCTCATCGTAGGTGCAACATTACTCCTAACATTTGTAATATCAGTTTGAAAATTGTAATACTGCCGTGTCCTATTCCTGCATTTTCAAAATCCTGCAAATCAAAGAGGTCCTGAGTTGGTGAATGATGGTGTGCCTGCCATCTTTCAGCAATAGCCGTCGGATCTAGAACTGACGCATAGAAAGCAAACTTCTGCAGTTTTGCAAAAAGATGCCCGCACGTGTTCCCTATTTACAAACAACTCCTTGTCTCTCACAATCAGCCTTATCTCCTTCCCACCACATCTAGAAGGCCATGAAACAATCTGGCATGACGGCCGCTGCCGGTGTCCTCCACCCCCAGTCTTTGGTGTTCCATGCAATGCACGGGCATCTACGCATAGGAAATTGTGTCGAACACAACTAGTTGTAAGCTGGCTAGCTCTACAGCCATGATGATAGTGAATGTAGACGGTGAGTCTAACTATGGTATGCCGAACACGGCGCCTATACTCAGGTGTCATCTCTGGCGCAGGGTCTTGTCACTTCACCGTGAGAAGGAGCACGTAATAATTTGACCAACGGGTATTACAGTGCTACTACATTGGTAGTACTAGTACTAGCACCACCGTCTGGATTTAGTAGTACTACCATGTCCATCTGGATTTAGTATTTGACTAGCAATATCTAGTAATGCATGTCACAAAAAATGTACTACTCCCTCTGTAAATAAATACATCACTACAAAAAAAAGGTTGTTAGTGGCGCACCTATTTTGGCTATTAATGGTGCACTATAGGTGCGCCACTATTACCATGCCACTAGTAAAAAATACTAATGGCCACCTCTGGTGCGCCATTAGTATTGCAGGTAACAGTGGCGCACCTTGTAGTGCGCCATTACTATTGCTACAGGTGCGCCACTGGTAACTTTTTTTTGAATTTTTTTGATTTTTTCTGATTTTTGAAGGCGGGAAAATAGTAGTGGCGCACCATCTAACCCCCGCCGTGCGCCATTCCTATTTTTGAATTTTGAATTTGGATCTGGATCACGATTTTTTTGCCCTTTTTTTGCTCGTTTTTTTGCACGATATTTTTTCAAATTTTGTTCTCGTTTTTGGATCTTGTTCGTTCTTTTGCTGGAGAGGAGGGCCGAGGAGAGACCGTGAGGAGGAGAGGAGGGAGTAGGAGGAGGTCACCTGAGAGGAGCTCGCCTACATTGTCGGAGAGGAGGAGGAGGAGGTCACCGGAGAGGAGCTCGCCTACATCGACAGAGAGGAGCTCGCCTACATCGCCGGAGAGGAGGAGGAGGTCGCCGGAGAGGAGTTCACCAGAGAGGAGGGAGGAGAAACCATGAGGGGAGGGGAGGAGGGAGGAGGAGCTCACCGGAGAGGAGGGAGGAGG
>NC_041381.1:249034906-249060307 GCF_002162155.2 Triticum dicoccoides
GAGGGAGGAGGAGCTCACCTGAGAGGAGGGAGGAGAAACCGTGAGGGGAGGGGAGGAGAGGAGGGAGGAGGAGGTCACCGGAGAGGAGGAGGAGGAGGAGGTCGCCGGAGAGGAGGAGGGAAGTATGGTGGAGGAGAGGAGGGGAGATGGAGTGGAGGAGAGGTAGAGTGGAGGAGAAAAAGGAAGAGGTAAGGAGGAGAGGACCCCGCCCAGCCTTATATACGGCATAGTAATGGCGCACCGTGGGCAGGTGCGCCATTACTAACTTTTTTTGATTTATTTTGAATTTTGAAGGCGGGAAGATAGTAATGGCGCACCTTAGGCAGGTGCGCCATTACTAACTTTTTTTTATTTTTTTGATATAGTTTGAATTTTGAAGGCGGGAAGATAGTAATGGCGCACCATGGGAAGGTGCGCCATTAATCAGTTTGATTTTTTTGAATTTTTTGCCTCTCCAGATCTTGAAAGCCCCGTAACTTTTTTTCTGTTAGGTTTTTGAGGATTCACAAAATCTTCAACAAGGTTCCCCGAGTTGAATTCAGATATAACTTTTTGAGTAGATGATTTTTCATATAAAAAACTTTTTCATCGGAGTTCGTATGCAAAAGTTATGCCCATTTTACAAATTCTCGAGAGATTTTGCAAAAAAAGTCGAAAATTCATGTTTGTAAATTTTGCTAACAACTAGACCACATATCACATGGGAATCTTATTTTCTTTTTTTTTACATTTCTATCATTTTCTTTTATTTTTTTTGAAACATAACAGGCGGTCTAGGGGGGTGCATTTGGTGAATTTTTTGTGTAAATGTTAGTAGTGGCGCACCAGTGGATAGTGCGCCATTACTAGTTTGAACTAGTAATGGCGCACTATCCCCTGGTGCGCCATTACTAGTTTTGAAAAAAAAGGTAAAAAAATTTGTTAGTAGTGGCGCACAAAGTGTGTGGTGCACCATTACTAGTTAAAACTAGTAATGGCGCACTATACCCTGGTGCGCCATTACTAGTTTTGAAAAAAAATTGTTAGTAGTGGCGCACCGTTGGTGTGGTGCGCCATTAGTGATATAGACACTAATGGCGTACCTATAGCAGTGGCGCACCACATATGTGGTGCGCCATTAATGTTCATATTAGCTATAGCCCTTTTCCTAGTAGTGCATGGTGTATTGTTTTATTCTTATCGGCGAGAGAACTTAATGCCTTTTTGCTAATTAATAGGATTACATGCAATGAACTAACCACTGCATGTCATGTTTGGTAGTCTCAAGTCATTGAAAGCATGCACGGCCCACATCTCTCCTTGGTTGATATGTCACGAAATAAGAAATGAGGAGGGAGTTAATGTACCGTGCCTAAGTATTTTGGGATTATTTGGTTTTTGTAAGGTGACTTACACAACATTTTTGGTTACATGCATTAACATTTTATTAGTTAAATCAAAGGTCAAAAGTTGGCGCAAAATGCAAAGGGGACCAATAAACCAGTAAACATGAAAGTTCTCTCGTTTGGCCCCAACTAGAGGTCTGGTGAGATGACTATACTGCACTGGCACAGAGGGGGACGCAACTTCATTGACTTACTGCACCTGCCTTTGGGTGTATGACACGTGGGCCCAATGGGTGGCTGGCCCACCTGTCTAAAGCCAAAGGCAAGTGCAGTACAGGGCTGAGGAGTAGATGGCCAACACGCACGTGAATTCAACACAGTATGCACTTCTCATATAAAGGCTCTCTGCCAGTCCAATCTAGTACGAAATCCTACGCACCTACGCACCCTAACCAAGGGCAAGAGTGATCACTCCAATCGCAAGATAAGTTGACTAGAAGCTAGACCAATGGAGGCGATGAGCGCGAGCATCAGCCGGCTGTGCCAGATGGTCCACGACGCCGGCGTGTGGCCTGGCACCGAGGAACGTCTATAGGTAGTGCTTGAGGCCGCCAGGGCGAGGGGCCTCTTAGATGACAATTTCGTCTTCTTGTTCGACGAGGTCCTCGTCGGCTTCCTCAACAAGTTCACCGTCGTCAAGAAGCTCGCGGACGACCTTGATGTACGCCTCCAGCCCACGCGCCCAGGCTCTGCGATGCCCGCCACCCTCAATGGCCTCTATGGTGACAACCTCTTCGACGCACTGGTGGCCCTACGACTGCCCGCCGTCGCACCGGAGAATGTCCACCTCGAGGTCGCGCTCGCCACGCAGTGCCTGGTGCAGCAAGACAACATCGACATAATCACCCATGTCTACGAGAAAATCGTCCACAAGGACTACTACGTGCAAGAGGAGGACAATAGGACACTGGCCTTCTTGGACCGCAGGGCAACCTCGGACGGCATTGTTCAGAAGCACGTTGAGCTCGCTGCCAACGTTGCTGCTCCTCACACGTCGGTTGGTGACCCGGCGCACTAGGGCGTGAGGATGTCGTTGATGGATCCGTATGTATCTTTATCTTTCCGTCAAATCCATGTAGTAGTATATGGTACTACTAGTAATTATATTACCTTCCGCATCAACTTCATAATTTTCGTACGTACTCCATGCATGAACCGCGCCAGAACCAAATTTCTCATTACTCTAGGGAAAATCGTTATTTCTATCTATCGGTCACGCCATGGAGCAGAACCAAATTTTACAAGTTACAAGTCAAAAGGAAAACCTGCCGTGTTTGCATCGCACCCCCACACGGTTGTTCTGGCACGCCTCTCAAGGGGGAATGTGTGTTGTGTTGCATTTTCACTTGCAAGTGGGACCATAGTTGAGCAAACCGACTATCGGCAAACCCCCACCCCGCCCACTGCGTGATGGCTGAGAAAACAGGAGGGAGAAGAGATGGACGTAGCATGGACTCTAAGAAAATTGGTGTCGGATGGGACTCGTGTGGGTGGCATGTGTCGTACTGCTAGACGTGAATTCTAGTTATGGCCCATGCCACCCCATTATATCGAGCCTATATCGAGGTGCTGGTTACGTAGAATGAATTTCCTGGAGTCCATGCTCAACCCTCCTCTATCTCTCTTCTCAGCCAGCTAGCAAACGCACGGAGCCCATCGTCTGTTTGCTCATATGCGGTCCCACATGTCAGTGAAAACGCAAGAGGACCCACTGAACCTGCACATCTTTCACCTCGACGTGTTGGTGATGAAAAACAAATCCAATAAAGATCTTCGGTGGCCGCTTTTGGAGTTACTCAGGAGTAGTAAGATTCTATTTACAGTTTAACCCAAGATGCACATCACGTGGCTTCAACTACCACTCCATTTTATTGCATGACACGACCTGGATGCTGGATGTCCCACGTGTCGGCAAAAGGAGGAAGAACTTGACCAAATCTTCTCCACATTTAGACCGGAGGAGTAGGAAACACGGCAAGCCATGTGCCTACATCATATTACGTACAAACCCACCTCACGCAGTCATGCTATCACCATATTTCTTGGCCTCCGTGCGACACCTAGTTGTAGTTGATCTAACTAGAACTAACTATTGGTTGGATCTATGTGATGTGGCAACTTCATACTACTACGGATGTTGGCTATACTACTACGGCACTAACACTCCAAGAACTGAGTCGAAAACCATTTATAAATTGAGTTTATGACATGCATATGCAAATGTACCATTCATTACATACAACAAGTCATCAACACACAATGACAACGAGGATACATGTTGAATTACAGATTAGTTCCAACGAAACATTCTAGTAAATACTAAAGTTTTCATCACACAACAAATAACAAGCAATTAAATGAACTTCAGCTCAAATACTCCTCGGCGTTGGGAACGCTTGCTTTGAACCAGAAGAGTTTGTCTCGGAAGGGGCAGCTACTGTCAACGCGGGACTGGTCATTTAGGCTGAAGCGGCCTATTTCATGACCCATATTGTGAAGGCCGTGGTAGGGAAGAATAGCAATGTCTGAGATATAGATACAGTTGCTTCTCATAAATGGTAGTAACGTTGTGTGAACAGCAACTGGATCGCCTATCACCATGATTGGATAGTTTTGTCCAAGGAAGAGCGAGTTTCCTCCAAGAGTATCAATACTAAACCAGGCAGAAGGTGTTGGCGCTAGCACAGTAGTATCCATCCCGAATACCCTGCAACGGATGTTGGAATAGGTCAAGAGAGTGCGACCATGCGAGACAACACCTGCTTCCTAAGTATCATCAGGAGTGCCCTGTACACAGACAAGAAGAGGTGATCCATCGGAATAAGTTGCCAGACGCCACTGAGTATATGGGTCCTGCTCGTCCTCATGCTCGTGATCATCACCATCGTCATCTCCCCCTTGGTTATAAAAATTTTGAAGTATAGGTGGTGGAATGTTCACAGGACCTTGGAAACATAGAAGGTTAATTAGTAAATGGAAACTAGCTAACCCACATGCATGTGGATGAAACAATTATAATTACGGTCGAAGAAAAACGTACCGAAAGCATAAGGATCCCATGCAAAAATAGTGCCCCAAGTGGTGGCAGCAAACACAAGACCCTTGTATTGAATTGCATCACAGTACTCATCCGTGTACAGAAATTGATTTTTGAGCAATTTCCATCGAGGCGTGGAAGTAAGGACGGTAACAAGCTTGTCGAAGATAGCAACAACTTCATAGTTTGTGTAATCCCAAGAGCCGTTGGGACCTCAACAAATTGCTATCTTCCGTAAACGACAGTCACCATTATTGTACTTAAATGTGCGTAGAATACTGATGTGCTCAACCTCTGGGTAGTTTGAGATTTTTGTAAGTGGAACCCGGTGACGAGTGTACACATTTACAAGTTCCCACTCATAGTTGGACCCAATATAAACAAGCCAATCTCCGTTTGCACCTACCCAAGCCTTACCCTCAAGCGATGGCATCTTAACATCACACGTATCATTATTAAGCGGCATAAACTTGCACAAGGTGAGGCCTCTGTCGTCCGCATGCCGGTCAGCAGGGTCACGGCGAAGAAGATAGGGGAGATCAAACCGCTCCTGGACCCTTGGGTTCCTTGTAATGATGTTATTAGTTGAGTCGAGAATGGTCTTGAACGAACCTGCCATGCTAGCCGAGGCAATGACGTCGCACCGATCAATGAGTTCCTCCACAATGTCATCTTTCAGATCAGGGCAAGAATAATGGGGTCGTTTCCAGCCTGTTCTCTCCATGGAGAAGACGATCAAACAATGGCAGAAGGAAGGGTGAAGGCAAATGCAGGAGGGAGGAAGTGCGTGTGAAAGCAGTTCCAAATCGAGAGGGAAAGGCGAAGAGTCGATGGACGGTTGCCATGGTACACGAAGAGGCGCCCCGGCCTACATAAACGTCCGTTCGGAAATAGTACAAAAGGACTCGCCGTCATCTCACTCACATGTTGGAACGGGACCACATGTCAACGAAACATGGTGTGTAATTTCTCGTGCAAAATGCAATATGGACGCGTTTGCCTGAGGTGCATCATTAGTTATCGACCTTTATTTTTTTAACATACAATCTGAGTGGATAGCTCCTGTGGTCATCACACATGAGCTGATATATAGGTGGGCTAGGTGGGCAGGTGGCAACAATCTGAGTGCTAAAAGAGTTGATCCAATGCTTGGTTTTGTTTGGATTTTCCAACTATGACCATTGGATAGAGTGAATCAATGGCTTACGTTCAAAGTTATTCTCATACTATAGAATGGTATAGGAACGTGGAGAGATTTGGTTGATTTTATATCACTGAATAATATAAAATATTATGAGTGCAGACGCTCCATTGCAAGGTTTGTTGCTCCTTCTTGGTCGTCGGGTATCTATGTTCTTCCACTCTTTTGTTTAATACATGAGCTTTGTTCATCCTTTTGCCGACACCCGGGACATCTAGCATCAAGGTGGACGTGTCATGCAAGAAAATGGAGATATGTAGTGCATAAGTGAGTCATGCACTTCGATAGCACCTAATACTACGTAATATTTTTTCTCCTCGATAGCACGTGAATAGTGCACGTACTCAATGACAGAGCACGGGAGGGTAGCCATGGACATGGTCGGCCCTTTTTGAAGAGAGTACTAAATAACTTTTATGTGTCCCGTCAACTCGACGAGAAGCTTGCTTACTACGCCTTCTCCCTCGCCAACGCGTGCGCAGTGGCTCCCAGCACGAGGAGAAACTTTTGCTTACAAGCGGTGGATGTGCAGCAGTTCATTTGGTGTCAGATTGCCAGAAGTACTTTTGTAGTACCATCATTATTGTTCGACTTTCGGAAGAGGAGAAGAGCCAAGCGCAAGGTCACCTACTAACCTAGTACAGTGTAGTATACTATAGCCAAAGTTGGTCCACCTTTTTAGAGCATGGTTAATTAATATAGGCGGCTCTTGCAGCGGCACATCATTAAGAGCAAGTATTCTCTTCGTAGGAACAAAGGAAGTGAAACAAAAGTTGGAGTGGATGCTAGATTGCCAATTAAAACATGATTACATAGGAGAAAAAATCCTATAGCATTCTATCCTATGAATCAAACGACCAATGTTGGAAAATTATGAGGGGGGTCTCTCCAATAGTGTTCCTCGGCTCGCACCTAGCATCACGGTGGTCGAACTTGGAGTCATTCAGCTGGTACACGTGGCATCTCAGATCTGGACACAAGGTGACGCGACCTCTCACTTCGTCCGCCATTTGAAGCGGCACACCAGTGGAGGGCTAGCATACCCCAATATTAGGTTGGCTATATGTGAGGTGGCAACTTCATATACTAACCGGATGCTGGCTATACTACTACGGTACTCACACTCCAAGAAGTGACTCGAAAACCATTCATAAATTGAGTATATGACATGCATTTGCAAATGTACCATTCATTACATACAACAAGTCATCAACACACAACGACAATGAGGATACATGTTGGATTATAGATTATTTCCAACAAAACATTCTACAAATACTAAAGTTTTCATCACACAACAAATAACAAGCAATGAAATGAACTTCATCTTAACCAATCATCGGTAATAGAAATGCTTGCTTTGAACCATAGGTGCTCTGGGAAGGGCCAGCTATTATCAATATCGAGAGGAACACAGGACGGATCATCCAGGCTTAAGCGGCATATATCAGGACTAGGGTAGGGAACCACCGCAATGTCCGTGGTATAGATACAGTTGCTTCTCATAAATTGTAGTAAAGTTGTGTCAACAACAGTTGGATTGCCTTTCACCATCATTGGATAGTTTGGTCCAAGGAAGAGCGAGTTTTCTCCAAGACTATCAATACTGAACCTGGGAGAAGGTGTTGGCGCTAGCACACTAGTATACATCCCGAATACCATGCAATGGGTGTTGGAACAGGTCCAGAGAGGGCGACCATGGAAAACAACACGTGCTCCCTCAGTAGTAACAATCTCAGTGCACTGTATACAGACAAGAAGAGGTGATCCATTGGAAGTAGTTACCAGGCGCCACTGAGTATATAAGTTCTGCTCATCCTCATGCTTGTGATCATCACCATCGTCATCTCCCCCTCGGTTATAAAAATTTTCAAGTATAGGTGGTGGAATGTTCACAGGACCTTGGAAATACAAGAAGGTTAGGGAAACTTGCTAACCCGCATGCATGTGGATGAAAAAATTATAATTACGGTGGAATACAAATGTACCGAAAGCACGAGGATGCCATGCAAAAACAGTGCCATGAGTGGTGGCAGCAAACACAAGATGCTCGTATGCAATTGCATCACGGTATTCATCTGTGTATAGAAATTGATTTTTGAGCAATATCCATGGACGAGCCATGGAAGCAGTAACGACGGCAACAAGCTTGTCGAAGATAGCAACAACTTCATAGTTCTTGTAATCCCAGGAGTGGTTGGGAACTCGACAAATTGCTATCTTCCATAGACGACAGCCACCATAATCATATTTGAACGTACGCAGATCATCTGTGTGCTCAACCTCAGGGCACTCTGAGATTTTTGGAAGTGAATTCACTAACGAGTGTACACATTCACAAGTTCCCGCTCGCAATTGTACCCACTATAAACAACCCAATCTCCATTTGCACCAGCCCAGGACTTACCCTTAAGCGATGGCATCTTGACATCACACATATCATTATTAAGCGGCATCAACTTGCACAAGGCGAGGCTTCCATCGTCCTCACCCATGCAAACAGGCTTATAGCAAAGAAGATACGAGAGATCAAACCGCTCCTGGACCCTTGGGTTCCTTGTAATGATGTTATTAGTTGAGTCGAGAATGGTCTTGAACGAACTTTCCATGCTAGCCGAGGTGATGACGTCGCACCAATCAATGAGTTCCTCCACCACGTCATCTTTCAGGTCAGCGCAAGAATAACGAGGTCGTTTCTGGCTTGTTCCCTCCATGGAGAAGACGATCGAACAATGGCAGAAGGAAGGGTGAAGGCAAATGGAGGAGGGAGGAAGAGCATGCGACAGCGGTTCCAAATCGAGAGGGAAAGGCGAAGATGCGGTAGACGGTTGCCACGGTACATAGACATCCATTCGGAAATTGTACAAAAGGACTCACCGTCGTCTCACTGACATGTTGGAACGGGACCACATGTCAACAAAACATGGTGTGTCATTTCTCGTGCAAAATGCGATCTGGCCGCGTTGGCCCGAAGTGCCGCATTATTT
Organism: Triticum dicoccoides; assembly: GCF_002162155.2. Taxonomy (NCBI): domain Eukaryota; kingdom Viridiplantae; phylum Streptophyta; class Magnoliopsida; order Poales; family Poaceae; genus Triticum; species Triticum dicoccoides. The sequence continues at coordinate 249,043,517 of NC_041381.1, forward strand.
CTTGGCTTTATTTTTTAATGGCATGTCGTTCAGTTTTGAAGCACGACTAACTGGTACTGTATGCAGAGAAAATATAAACTACTCTACCACTACTCCACCTCTAGTACTAGTAGTATAAAAAGATATATAGGCTGGAGCTACAGCGCTTTATTGCTAAGGGTTGCCCACTTGCTTCTCACACTATACGCTCTCTCCATATCTAAAAAAGACAGCCTCCCTCTCCCTCCTCACCGGTGGTCACAGATCCGCTGGGGAAGAAAAGGACGTACAGTGTTGACACACTCGTCATCGGCGAGAAAGGTCACGCACTGGTGACAAGGCCGTCCTCTCAGACCTAGCGCCCGCGCGGGATGGCCTCCATCCCCAAGCTCGCTGTCGTAGTGTGTGCGGAGGACGACGACCACGAGCGAAGCCACTTCCCGCCGACCCTCAGGTATGCTACCTCTTTTTGAACCATACCCTTGTTCTATTGCCCCATCTGCCACGTCACTGCATGTGGATCTTTTTCCACTCCACCATCTTCCCAATTTGCTATCCTCTGCTCTGCTGGTTACGCAGATGAAAACCTTAATTTGCACTATTAAAGGAATCCCTACTTCATGCAGACTAATCCATGTCTGGGTTGAATAAGGAAAGGAAGGGAGACTGTACTGTCCAAGAGAGTAGGCATCGAACCCGCATATAGGTTGAAAAGGGAAAAAATTAGTAGCTAAGGAACGAGTCTCGTGTCTCTTGGTTGAAGAAGGGTAGAAAGGCATGACAATGCAATAGAGATTGACCAGGTCGATCGGTTTGTTGTCCTCACATAGGAAAAAGTTGGCTAAAGAGAACAAAAAAGGGATGTAATTGACATATGATGCCTGGATATTTGTTGCTCTGGGCAACCATACTTCCCTCACCACTCTATGCGTCTGTGGAGGTACATCGTACTGGTGCGCCCACTGTCTGAGTGGGCCTCCCATGCTCTTATTGCCACTTTTTTGCTATTAGTATAACGCCAGCGGTCAAGTCAAGCAATGCTACTGCTAAAGTGATGCCATATTTAACTCTTGCCGCACTCAGTCTAATGCCACCGATAAATTTAAACAATGCCATTTAATGTCACTGGATTATTTTAGGGTTATCTGTTGATTGTGGATGTATTAAAGAATTTTCAGCTAAGGCATTCTAACGTTGTCGCACAGCCAGTATACCAACGATGAATATTGTTACTACCTTCAGATTTTTGCAGTATTAATGCTTATAGATTACATACCTCACTTTCATGAGATAAGTCAATTTTCTTTGTACAGTGTCAAGAGGAAAGGTCAAGAGTGGGCACCTCCTCCACCAGTTGTTCTCTTGTTTCGTTCGATCAAGTTTTTATGTTTGACCGATTATCAAGATTGGGATAGCAATTTTTAGGTCCCCTCGAGTTCGAAATGATATTTACCTTGAAGGTGCATGGTTTGCAATTTTTTTATACTGTCATTACTTAATAATGCTAGTTACCTTCAGACTTTTTGTATTTGGTTTAATGCTCTTGCGCAGCTAGTATACCAATGCTGAAACTTGTTACCTTTACATTTTGTATTGTTAATACTTATAGAAATCTCCTAGTGCTAGAGCTTATGAAAATATGTTCAGTAAAACCATTATAATGTACCCTGTAATAAAATAACTACTCTACTTTTGCACTAGCCACTAGATATGAAAATGGAGTGGAAACTTTCCGTTTTTCCGGAGGAAAAATGGAAACGAAAAGGAAATATGAAAACCGAAACGGAAATTTGCAAAATGAAAGTGGAAATGGAATTTTTTTTATGCGGAAATGGAAACAAAAACGGAATGGTGTTTTCCGGTGGAACATGCATGGAAACGGAACTTTCTGTTTTCGTGAATATGGAATTTCTATTTTTACTATAGACCTATAGCTGCTTTGTAGCCCAATCACCAAAGAGAACGCAATAACACAATTAGTAGAATGGATCTGAGGCCCAACTTCTACTACCGCACATGTACTCAGCTGGACCTTATATGCAATTGTCCGGTACTACTCCAATACTATGCTAAGTTGCTAACATAATGGTATTATTTTGTAGCCATGTTAACAACTCATTAAATTTGTTTGTTTTCGTGTGTATTTCTCTATGATTCAAGGGGTTTTAAAGTTACGATCAATGCCTATTTTTGTTTCCGTATCCGCTCTGTATTCGGTCCATGTCCATTTCCGGTAGTATCTGTTTCCATATTCATTTCCGGGGTTTCTATATTCATTTCCGCTTCTGCAAAAAAATGTGAAAACAAATATGATAGCACTCAGTTCCGTCCGTTTTCGCTCTGTTTTCATCCCTACTAGCCACTGGATTAGTGTATATTTGTACTATTCGAATGGTGTTGCATTAGAGTATGGACATATATAAAGTGTGGCAAGCTTTCCTAGATATGTGCTCAAGAAAACTACTACTTGTTTTTCTAAATACTAGACATTTGGGTACTTTAAATTGAACTGCGAAAATGTCTTATATTAAGGAACAGAGGGTGTAGAGTTCACTCAAATTATCCCGGTAAAGCTAGTCACACCTTTGTTAAAATTAATGTTCATTATGTTATCGGAGGAGGTCTGTATGTTTGTCTCTAATGCCTGTCGACTACATACCGGACATCATGATGTAATGTTAAGTCATATCCTTTTGTATAGTGTCACTGAATTGTCAAGGCGGTGATGGCATTTTATTTTAGTTGAACTGCACAAAAATAAGCATAATCGGTTTGATGCCAAAAAATGGAATGCCAATATTTGGCATTGTGCCAAATATTGGCTATTACTTGGTTGGTTACTGAGTTGTCTTGCCTATCTCACACAAAGGTGCCAAAAGTTGGCAAGTATTGGTATTGCCAATATTTGGCAATGCCAACATTTGGCTAGCCAAATATTGGCAGCAAACCAATCATGCTCAATATGCTTAAAAGAAGAGGAAACGTCAGGAATGGCTCAATTTTTCAGAAAAAACTATGTATGCCTTCCTAACATCAGCCGTTGTTGCCTTCAAAGAGGTGCTTAGAAACAGTCTTGCTACCTTTTCCCATTAATAAATTGGAATGCTTATATTTGTGAGTCTATGCTCCAACTAGTGCCACTTCTATAGTAATCACACTTTCAATATCTATGCAAACAGGGATGCTCGATTTTAGTGGAACTGCACAAAAAGTCCAAATGGTTCAACATTAGGAGCATGTTTTCTTCCAAACTTTATATCCAATTGGTGGCACTATGAGCTGTTCATTACGAAGGTACATGGTTTTCTACTATCTTGCTATTCTTTTTGTACTGTCATTAGATTGTAATACTAGTGGTTTGCATGTGAATTTATTGGCAGGGTGGACCTACATTGGAGGTGCAGGACAGGATTCAATGATTGGATGCTCAATTTCGGTTGTATCGATTTCACCTCTTCCATCACTGCGAACATGGATATCCTTGGTCTGATGAAGAATATGCGTTATATTTTTGCTCTGAACCAGAAAATCAATTCAGTATGAAATTGTCCAGGGCAAAACATGACTGTATCAAATTGTCCAGTGCAAAACATGGCAGATGCTAAGCGAAAGAGACGTGTTTAAACCGAAAATACAAGGTGGGGTATATGTTTACTAGCTGCTTGATATTTGTGCAAACAGAGATGTCTGCCCATTGCTATTTGGCAAACAAACAAAGTGACCGGAATTTTGGTTGAACTGCACAAGAGAATAGTATAGTCACTGCATGCAGTGCCATTTGAAAATAGACACGGAAAGATTGGATAGTCACTTCATGGACTGCAGAAAAGTAGTACTGTACTATTTATTGGCCAACACTAGGTGCTTAATTGCTTTGGTCTGATTATACAATGGGCATCATTTTGCCTAAGTTAAAGTTTGTATTCCGAAAGTCTCGCCGTGTGATCGAGAGAAGACCAAATCATATTGCAGTGGATGTTCCTCCATCATTTGTGGTTCATTCTCATGGTTCTAGCTGTTGGTGAAACCACTTACATTTGCAAGAGGAATTGTAGACTTCACAAACAAATTTTTCTTTCACTCTGTACTGAATGTTGGCCAAGAGAAGCATCCATGTTAGTAGGAAGAACATATGTTTTTTCTATATCTTTGCTTTTGGAGCTACATATTTGTATATCATCTGTGAATCATTGAGATGCATTAACATGTTGATCTTATGTATGGGAATCGTACTATTTGGTTTTGAATTTGGGCTACTATTGTGAACATATTACAATGCCAGGCCTATGAGTCTCATGTGAACATTTTGAACGGATCGGCTCTTACTGTTGTGCACAGCATAATCCTTATTTCTGTGTTCTTAGTGTTTACAAGTTACTAACAGATCCCTATTTCTGTTCGCTCAGTATTTACAAGTTACTGATCGATCACTAGCTAGCCTACTAATGCGCTCCTGGCAGTTTTAGTTGCGACACAAGATCCGAAGTGGCAGTTTTTTGAATAAAAATTCCTACCTCTGAAGAAACTGACAAGCTGCTCTGAAGAAAATGCCATGCGAATCTAAAGAAACTGCCAGCAAAAACGTTCGCAAATGCCTTATCTCCCAGCAAACGTTCATCAGCTAATGCGACCGTACACATACACCATCCGACCTACTCGATCCTACACATACACTATCCGACCTACTCGATCCTACACGAATAAATAGTGGATCACACACGTACTACCTGCTTTCCGGTTTGCAGGGCTCAATTCAAAAAATGACCTACTCGATTCTACACGAATAAATAGCAGATCACGCACGTACTATCTTCTTTCCGGTTTGCAGGGCTTAATTCAAAAATCTCACCAACCATGGTAGATCATGACTGGTGGAATCATTTTTGACAAGGAGGGAGTACCTCATCTGGATGATTCGAGTGCACTCGTTTGACCGGCATGCCGGCATGCGACCCAACATGGACGGGATGCTCCACTGACGGGACGGGACGGCACATTCATAATTTCAGTTTTTCTATTTTTCCAGGGCAAGCTGGCGCGGTAAGCCATGCCTGCTTATGCATTGAATTCCGATGACCGCAAAGACCGTCGTGTTTCCCGAAACACGCTGGTTCGCCTGCCTTCCGCCTATAATTACTATTTCCCGGCCTTCTCTGGTGGCACCATCACCCAACTCGCCCTATCCTCATAGGCCCCCACCGGCCCGATGTTGCTCGCCACTTATCCTCGCTCTTGCCATGTCCACCATGCCCTCGCCCATCCGCGAAAGGCGACGCCGGAAGGGGTCACCGCCAGAACTAGTTTTTGGTTTTTCACCGGAAGGCAGATGGAGGGAGGAGGCATTCTATCGGTATTTAGATGGCAATGCGGAGTATGAGGAGTTGTTGGAGCGTGAGCAGCGTATCGCCGATTTGCGCTGCCAGCAGGACATGGAGCAGCAGCGCACCAACACTAGGAGTCGCGAGCAGAGCGCCCGCAACTGAGCCGACTACGTGGAGGCCGGCTCCCGGCAAATAGCCCTGAAGGCTGTCGGGCACGCACGCGTTCGCGACGCCGAATTTTACTACCAGCTCATCAAGTGGGTTTCCCACTTAGAAGCTGAAGCTTTGGTGGACCACGCCGGCATGGAAAGGGCAATTGCACGCGAGCAACGCGACCTATCACGCCTCTGGCAAGTCCAAGGCGAGGCGGAGGACGCTGGTCCCGGCGTTTAGCGTGTACCACAGAAGACGGCCGGCATCGTCTAGTTAGCTAAAAGTAAGTTAGTACTTGTACACTACTAGAGTATTAGTGGGAGTAGATAGTTAACTTGGCTATGATGGTTGTCAACATGGAAGTTCTGTACTCTATATATGGATCAGACCTGTTACTTTGCTCTAAATGTTGAACTTTTCGTTTGAACGTGTGGAATGGGCTGTTATTTTTTTTAAATGGGTTGTATTTGTCCGTCACGGGTTTAGAGGCTGACTTGTGGGCCTACCAGGTTGACGTGTACACAATCAGGAGATGGTTGTACGTGGAGAGGATGACAGCAAGGACCCACCAAGGTCATGGCAGAACGCAAGCAAGTGCCTCCTTATTTCAAGCCAATAAAAAAATGGCTCCTCCTAATGGATTTCTGACATCTGGGTCCCATGCCATTGTCAACATAGTCAATAAACGAGAGAATTGCACAACGAGCGGCTGACACCAGGGACCCAGTAGCTCGCCCAGTTATTTTTGTTTTGGGTTAATGATACGTCTCCATCGTATCTATAATTTTTTATTGTTCCATGCCAATGTTATTCAACTTTGATATACTTTTGGCAACTTTTTATACTATATTTGGGACTAACATATTGATCCAGTGCCCAGTGCCAGTTCCTGTTTGTTGCATGTTTTATGTTTCGCAGAAACCCCATATCAAATGGAGTCCAAACGGGGTAAAAACGGACGGAGAATATTTTTGGAATATTCGTGATTTTTGGGAGGAAAAATCAATGCGAGACAGTGCCCGAGGGGGCCACGAGGTAGGGGGGTGCCCCTGACCCTCGTGGGCACCCCGTAAGGCAGTTGACGCTCTTCTTTTGCCGCAAGAAAGCTAAACTTTGGAGAAAAATCTGGGCAAAAGTTTCAACCCAATCGGAGTTAAGGATCTCCGGATATAAAAGAAACGATGAAAGGGCAGAATCAGGAGCGGAGAAACAGAGGGAGACAGAGAGACAGATCCAATCTCGGAGGGGCTCTCGCCCATCCCACGCCATGGAAGCCAAGGACCAGAGGGGAAACCCTTCTCCCATCTAGTGAGAAGGTCAAGGAAGAAGAAAAAGAAGGGAGGCTCTCTCCCCCCCTTGCTTCCGGTGGCGCCGGAACACTGTCGGGGGCCATCATCATCACCACGATCTTCACCAACACCTCCATCCTATTCACCAACATCTCCATCACCTTCCCCCATCTATATTCATAGGTCCACTCTCCCGCAACCCGTTGTACCCTCTACTTGAACATGGTGCTTTATGCTTCATATTATTATCCAATGATGTGTTGCCATCCTATGATGTCTGAGTAGATTTTCGTTGTCCTACCGGTGATTGATGAATTGCTATGATTGGTTTAACTTCCTTGTGGTTATGTTGCTATCCTATTGTTCCCTCCATGTTGTGCAAGCGAGAGGGATTCCCGCTGTAGGGTGTTTGCAATATGTTCATGATTCGCTTATAGTGGGTTGCTTGAGTGACAGAAGCATAAACTCGAGTAAGGGGGTTGTGGCGTATGGGATAAAGGGGACATGACGCTTTAATGCTATGGTTGGGTTTTACCTTAATGATCTTTAGTAGTTGCGGATGCTTGCTAGAGTTCCAATCATAAGTGCATATGATCCAAGAAGAGAAAGTATGTTAGCTTATGCCTCTCCCACATAAAACTTGCTATCGGTCTAGTAAAGTAGTCAATTGCTTAGGGACAATTTCACAACTCCTACCACCACTTTTCCACACTCGCTATATTTAGTTTATTGCTTCTTTGTCTAAACAGCCCCTAGCTTTTATTTACGTGCTATTTATTATCTTGCAAACCTATCCAACAACACCTACAAAGTACTTCTAGTTTCATACTTGTTCTAGGTAAAGCGAACACTAAGCGTGCGTAGAGTCGTATCAATGGCAGATAGGACTTGAGAGAATATTTGTTCTACCTTTAGCTCCTCGTTGGGTATGACACTCTTACTTATCGAAAGAGGCTACAATTATCCCCTACACTTGTGGGTTATCAAGACCTTTTTCTGGCGCCGTTGTCGGGGAGTCATAGCGTGGGGTGAATATTCTCGTGTGTGCTTGTTTGCTTTATCACTAAGTAATTTTTATTTGCTGTTCTTAGTTGTTCTCTATCTTTAGTTATGGATATGGAACTGGGGAACCTCCTAAAACCCTCAATGCTCATTATGTGAAAGAAATTATGTACTACTTTGATAATCCTGAGAAAACCCCATTCAATTTTGTTATGGGAGACACGTTGGATCAACGTGAATACTTTAGGGATTATCACTTGACACAAAAAGGGAAACTATTATGGGATCAAGTTTATACGTTGTATTGGTATGTTAGGCAACGATGCTTGAGATATGATTATACTTATTTCTCTAGGATGAAGGCTCCACACCCTCCCTTTTCATGCAAATTTAATGATGATAAAACCTTGGCTTCTTATGCTAATGGTATCTATGATTACTATGATGTGGAACAAATAGAAGAATTCGTTGCTTTTATGGATGCTTATGAGATTGAATTTATGTTTAAAGAGTTTGAAGATTTTGATGATTTAGTTTACAGACCTGAAAGTTTTGCTATACTTAGATATTGCTAAGAAAATTATGAATACAATTCTGATATTGATGCATTTATTGAGAAAGTCTCCGCTGTCCAAGAAGAGACTAATATTTTGCAAGAAGCTATGGAAGAAGAAATTGATGAAACTGTGAGCTCATTGGAGGAAAAAGATGATGAGGAGAGCGAAGAACAAAAGGAGGAAGAGCGGATTAGCTACTCGTGCCCACCTTCTAATGAGAATAAATCTTCAACTCATACATTGTTTAATTTCCCTTCGTGCTTACCGAAGGATGGTTGTTATGATCCCGTTGATTCTCTTGAAATATCCCTTTTTGATGATGCTTGCTATGCTTGTGGCCAAGATGCCAATATGAATTATGCTTATGGAGATGAACTTGCTATAGTTCCTTATGTTAAACATGAAATTGTTGCTATTGCACCCACGCATGATAGTCCTATTATGTTTTTGAATTCTCCTGACTACACCATATCGGAGAAGTTTGTGCTTATTAAGGATTATATTGATGGGTTGAGTTTTACTGCTACACATGATGATTTTGATAGATATAATATGCATGTGCTTGCTGCTCCTACTTGCAATTATTATGAGATAGGAACTATATCTCCACCTCTCTATGTTTCCCATACGATAAAATTGCAAGAAACTGCTTATACTATGCATTGGCCTTTACTTGGTGTGCATGAATTGTACTTTTATGACATGCCGATGCATAGGAAGAGAGTTAGACTTCGTTGTTGCATGATATATGTTACTTTGTGCTCACTAATAAATTAGAAATCATTGTTAATTAAAATTGGCTTTGATATACCTTGGGATCCGGGTGGATTCATCACTTGAGCACTATATGCCTAGCTTAATCGCTTTAAAGAAAGCGCTGCCAGGGAGACAACCCGGAAGTTTTAAAGAGTCATTTATTTCTGTTGAGTGCTTTCATATAGTCTAAAAACAAAAAAATTAAGAGGGGAACCCAAAACTTTTCAAAAGGGAAAGTGAAAGTGAGAAAGACAAGCATTGTTGAAGTGGGAGAGCTCCTTGAACTTTGTTCATGCTCATGAAAACTTTGTGAATCTTTATTACAGAAACTTTTCAAAAAAAATAATTATCCCCTTGTACAATTCCATTGTATTATAAAAATAATGTGCCAAGGTTTGCCTTTAGGATGTTTACAATGCTTGTTGGTTTGTGCGGTGCAGGACAGAAACTTTGGCTGTAGTGCACAATTTTACATTTTTTACTGGAACGCCAAAAGGTTCTGATTCTTTTTGCACTGTCTTTCTGTACAAATTTTTTATGTTTCAAAATTTTGGTATAATTTTTTGGGTACCAGAAGTATGGTGAATATTCAGATTGCTACAGACTGTTCTGTTTTTGACAGATTCTGTTTTTGATGCATAGTTTGCTTGTTTTGATGAAACTAGCAATTTATATTAGTGGATTAAGCCATGGAAAATATATATTACAGTAGACACAATGCAAAAAAAAATATGAATTGTTTTGCAACAGTACCTAGATTAGTTATTTGCTTTATTATACTAACGGATCTTACCGAGTTTTCTGTTGAAGTTTTGTGTGGATGAAGCGTTTGATTGAGAAGGTCTCGATATGAGGAAAAGGAGGAGAGGCAAGAGCTCAAGCTTGGGGATGCCCAAGGCACCACAAGTAAATATTCAAGGAGACTCAAGCGTCTAAGCTTGGGGATGCCCCGGAAGGCATCCCCTCTTTCTTCAACAAGTATCGATATGTTTTCGGATTCGTTTCATTCATGCGATACGTGCAAGTCTTGGAGTGTATTTTGCATTTAGTTTTCACTTTTATTTTATGCACCATGATGGTATGAGATAGTCCTTGGTTGATTTATAGAATGCTCATTTCACTTAACTTAAATCTTTTGAGTATGGCTTTATAGAATGCTTCATGTGCTTCACTTATATCATTTGAAGTTTGGATTGCCTGTTTCTCTTCACACAGAAAACCGCCATTTGTAGAATGCTCTTTTTCTTCACTTATATTTGTTAGAGCGTGGGCATACCTTTTGTAGAAAGAATTAAACTCTATTGCTTCACCTATAAGTATTTAGAGAGATGACAGGAATTGGTCATTCACGTGGTTAGTCATAAAATCCTACATAAACATGTAGATCGCTGAATATGATATGTTTGATTCCTTGCAATAGTTTTGCGATATAAAGATGGTGATATTAGAGTCATGCTAGTGGGTATTTTTGGATTGTAGAAATACTTGTGTTGAAGTTTGTGATTCCCGTAGCACGCACGTATGGTGAACCGTTATGTGACGAAGTTGGAGCATGAGGTATTTATTGATTGTCTTCCCTATGCGTGGCAGTCGGGGACGAGCGATGGTCTTTTCCTACCAATCTACCCCCCTAGGAGCATGCGTGTAGTACTTTGTTTCGATGACTAATAGATTTTTGCAATAAGTATGTGAGTTCTTTATGACTAATGTTGAGTCCATGGATTATACGCACTCTCACCCTTCCATCATTGCTAGCCTCTTCGGTACCGTGCACTGTCCTTTCTCACCTCGAGAGTTGGTGCAAACTTCACCGGTGCATCAAAACCCCGTGATACGATACGCTCTATCACACATAAGCCTCCTTATATCTTCCTCAAAACAGCCACCATACCTACCTATCATGGCATTTCCATAGCCATTCCGAGATATATTGCCATGCAACTTCCATCATCATCATATACATGACTTGAGCATTCATTGTCATATTTCCTTGCATGATCATAATATAGCTAGCATGATGTTTTCATGGCTTGTCTATTTTTTGATGTCATTGCTACGCTAGATCATTGCACATCCCGGTACACCGCCGGAGGCATTCATATAGAGTCATATTTTTGTTCTAGTATCGAGTTATAATATTGAGTTGTAAGTAAATAAAGTGTGATGATCATCATTATAGAGCATTGCCCAAAAAAGAGAGAGGTCAAAGAAGCCTAAATAAAAAAAAGGGCCAAAGAAGCCCGCCCAAAAAAAAGGGGCAATGTTATTATCCTTTTACCACACTTGTGCTTCAGAGTAGCACCATGTGCTTCATATAGAGAGTCTCCTATATTGTCACTTTCATATACTAGTGGGAATTTTCATTATAGAACTTAGCTTGTATATTCCGACGATGGGCTTCCTCAAATGCCCTAGGTCTTCATGAGCAAGCAAGTTGGATGCACACCCACTTAGTTTCAGTTTGAGCTTTCATACACTTATAGCTCTTAGTGCATCCATTGCATGGCAATCCCTACTCCTCGCATTGACATCAATTGATGGGCATCTCCATAGCCCGTTGATTAGTCGCGTTGATGTGAGACTTTCACCCTTTTTGTCTTCTCCACACAACCTCCACCATCATATTCTATTCCACCCATAGTGCTATATCCATGGCTCACGCTCATGTATTGCGTGAAAGTTGAAAAGGTTTGAGAACGTCAAAAGTATGAAACAATTGCATGGCTTGTCATCATGGTTGTGCATGATTTGAATATTTTGTGAGATGAAGGTGGAGCATAGCCAGACTATATGATTTTGTAGGGATAACTTTCTTTGGCCAGGTTGTTTTGAAAAGACATGATTGCTTTATTAGTACGCTCGAAGTATTATTGTTTTTATGTCAAATGATAGACTATTGCTTTGAATCACTCGTGTCTTAATATTCATGCCATGATTAGATATATGATCAAGATTATGCTAGGTAGCATTCCACATCAAAAATTATCTTTTTTATCATTTACCTACTCGAAGACGAGCAGGAATTAAGCTTGGGGATGCTGATATGTCTCCGTCGTATTTCTGATTGTTCCATGCCAATGTTATTCAACTTTGGTATACTTTTGGCAACTTTTTATACTATTTTTGGGACTAACATATTGATCCAGTGCCCAGTGCCAGTTCCTGTTTGTTGCATGTTTTATGTTATGCAGAAACCCCATATCAAACAGAGACCAAACGGGATAAAAACGGACGGAGAATATTTTTGGAATATTTGTGATTTTTGGGAGGAAAAATCAACGCGAGAGGGTGCCCGAGGGGGCCACGAGGCAGGGGCGCGCCCCTGACCCTCGTGGGCACTCCATAAGGCGGTTGATGCTCTTCTTTTGCCGCAACAAAGCTAATTTTCCGAGAAAAATCTGGGCGAAAGTTTCAACCCAATCGGAGTTACGGATCTCTGGATATAAAAGAAACGGTGAAAGGGCAGAATCAGGAGCGCAGAAACAGAGGGAGACAGAGAGACAGATCCAACCTCGGAGGGGCTCTCGCCCCTCCCACACCATGGGAGCCAAGGACCAGAGGGGAAACCCTTCTCCCATCTAGGTAGAAGGTCAATGAAGAAGAAGAAGAAGAAGGGGAGCTCTCTCCCCCTTGCTTTCGATGGCGTCGGAACACTGCCGGGGGCCATCATCATCACCGCGATCTTCACCAACACCTCCATCATCTTCACCAACATCTCCATCACCTTCCCCCATCTATATTTAGCGGTCCACTTTCCCGCAACCCGATGTACCCTCTACTTGAACATGGTTCTTTATGCTTCATATTATTATCCAATGATGTGTTGCCATCCTATGATGTCTGAGTAGATTTTCGTTGTCCTATCATTGATTGATGAATTGCTATGATTGGTTTAATTTGCTTGTGGTTATGTTGTTGTCCTATTGTGCCCTCCATGTCGCGCAAACGTGAGGGATTCTCGCTGTAGGGTGTTGCAATATGTTCATGATTCGCTTATAGTGGGTTGCTTGAGTGACAGAAGCATAAACCCGAGTAAGGGGGTTGTGGCGTATGGGATAAAGGGGACTTGATGCTTTAATGCTATGGTTGGGTTTTGCCTTAATGATCTTTAGTAGTTGCAGATGCTTGCTAGAGTTCCAATCATAAGTGCAGATGATCCAAGAAGAAAAGGTATGTTAGCTTATGCCTCTCCCACATAAAACTTGCTATCGGTCTAGTAAAGTAGTCAATTGCTTAGGGACAATTTCACTACTCCTACCACCACTTTTCCACACTCGCTATATTTACTTTAATGCTTCTTTATCTAAAAAGCCCCTAGCTTTTATTTACGTGCTCTTTATTATCTTGCAAACCTATCCAACAACACCTACAAAGTACTTCTAGTTTCATACTTGTTCTAGGTAAAGCAAACACTAAGCGTGCGTAGAGTCATATCAGTGGCAGATAGGACTTGAGAGAATATTTGTTCTACCTTTCACTCCTCGTTGGGTTCGACACTCTTACTTATCGAAAGAGTCTACAATTATACCCTACACTTGTGGGTTATCAGTTAATTTGATAAATGCCACTCCAAATCTGGTGATTCCGAGAAATGTCACTGCAATTTCCAAAATTTGATAAATGCCATTTCATGCCATTTCCAGTGGCATTTTTTGAAGTCTAGAGTGGCGTTTTTCAAAGTTTGCAAATTGTAGTGGTGTTTTTCAAAGATTGCAAAAATTGCAGTGGCGTTTTTCAAAGTTTGGAATTTGCAGTGGCATTTTTATGAATCGCCATAATTGGAGTGGAATTTATCTAATTTGTTTTTGAGACGAAAGCAGGGTGTCAACTGGGCTGTGCGGGCACTCTGGCCTGTCTAGACAACCTTTTCTTTTATGTTTACCACAGACCAGCCCAGTAGTTTTTTTTTCTTTCTGAAAATGGCTAGCCCAGTTTTTTTGTGATTTGTCAGGCCTGTTGGGCTGCAAATCTTTCAAGACGAGGAGAGCTTCATTCGGCTGGCCGAGAAAATGGCATGTCAGTAATGAGAAACGGGCTGTACATTTTTAAAACACATCAAACCGGCAATTAGTTTCAAATTTCTTTTCTTTCATTTTGAGATTTTAAATTGCATTGATTTTTATGCGTGGACAATTTGTTGGATTTTATATTGATATACATTTATTTTTAAAATCAGTTTGAATGTGACTCGAAATTTCGGGATTAAAAATAGTTCGGACCGCACCGAAATATGCAAAATTTAATATAATTTTTTAACCGTGGCCACAATATGGGCTGTAATGCTAACAAAAAGAATATGGGCTCCAAAAAAACCTTAAGAATTAGCAAATGGGCTATAAATTATTATAAATAATGGCAGATGGGTTGTATGCTGTTTTCCACATATTTGAGGCTTTCCTAAAAAAACGTTGACGCACAAGTAGTGACTGTTGGATGTCCATCCAACCGCCGCCGTGCTTCTTCAATCTCTGCTCTTCCTGCTCCAGCCGCTCAAACAAGCGCCGGCGGGACTGCCTGCTCCCTCCTGTCGTGGCCGGCTGTGCTACCGCGCACGCCTCACCGCCCCACCGTACTCCCATCGCTGGCCTAGCCATCCCTCTACTCACCCACACCTGCTATTATTCTTCGGCGACGGCAGACGAACCAGTAAACCCTCGTACTCCCCTCCGCGTGGGAAACAACGGCCGATTCTTCCCTGGCTCCGTGTTGTTCCCTTCCTAGGCCTCGCCATCGTCCACCACCCTGGTGCTCTCGGCGCGGCTTGGTCAACGTGGCCAATGACCGACATGCATCTGAAGTGGACTGTACGTGGAGAGACTGACAGCTGGGTCCACGGCCGCACGCAAGGAAATGCCTCCTTATTACGCGCAAAATAATGATTCCTCCACCTGACATCTGGGACCCACCAAAAGGGCCTCTTTATTTCATGAAAAAAAACTTTCCTGCCGCTGACAGCTCGGACCCACCAGCTATATCTTCGCACACAAGGAAGTGCCTCCATATTACGCACAAAAAAATGAATACTCCCCGTGCTAGCTGGGACCCAGCATAGTGGGAGGGTGACTTGTGGGCCTACTAAGTTGACAGGGACGGAGGGTTTTGTCAACTTAGTCAATATGAACGATTCTAGCTCAAGTGACCATACGATGTCCATCCAACGGCGTAGTGCTTCTTCAACCTCTGGTCTTCTTGCTCCAGCCGCCCAAAGAAGCGCCAGTCGTGCCGCCTGCTCCTACCTCCCGTGGCCGGCTGTACTGCCGCGAAGGCCTCATCGCCCCCTACTACTCCCACTGCTGGCCAGGCCATCCCTCCACTCACCTAAACCCCCTTTTATTCTGCGGCGATGGCAGCCTCACACAACAGTCGAACCAGTGAACCCTCGTACTCCTCTCCGCGTGAGCATCCACTGCCGCGTCTTCCCCGGCTCCGTGTTGTCCCCTTCCAAGGCCTCACCGTCATCCACCACCTTGGTGCTCTCGGCGCGGCGTGGTCAATGTGGTCAATGACCGACTTCCATCTGAAGAGTACTGTACGTGGAGAGGCTGACAGCTGGGTCCACGGCCGCAGCAAGGAAGTGCCTCCTTATTACGCGGAAAATAATGATTTCTCCACCTGATAGAAGGGACCCAGCGGATGGGCCACCATATTTCGCGAAAAAAACGTTTCCCCCCTCACTGCTGGGACCTACCAGCTACATCTTCGCATGCAAGGAAGTGCGTCCATATTACGGGCAAAAAATGATTCGCCCCCTGACTGCTGGACCCACTACCTACATCTTCGCATGCAAGGAAGTTCCTGACGGTCGGGACCCACCTGGTCGAAGCGTACATAGCATTGTCATTCTGGTCGTGAACGTGTACGTACATACTGGTCGATGTAGCGGCGCACACGTGTCGTAGTAGAGGCACGCATGTGTCGTAGTAGAGGCGTGCACTTAGCATGTGCACGTACGTACAGCTGCCAGGGTGCAAGAAAGAAAATACGTCCATGTACGTACATAAGGGCGGGGTCTCGAACGCCTACTCGCGCATACATATGGCCAGGGCTCGTGTACATGGCTGGGTCAGAACAGAGAAACTGCCTCGTCATCATGTTCATGGGGAGCAACCCGGCTGGGTTGGAACAGAATGCGTCGTCGTGTTCATCGGGAGCCAACCGGCTTGGACGGAACAGCCGATGGAAACGAGGCGTGGCGTACCGTAGAATGGAGGAAATGGCCTTGTGTTCGACCGACCATGGTCGAAACGGGATCATGTTCATCGGGAGGGGTCTGGCATACCGCAAAACGGAGGAAACGGACTTCTGTTGGACCTCCTACAGTCGAAACGGGGTCCTGTTGATCAGGAGGGGTGTGGCGTACCGCAATACGGAGGAAATAGACTTGCGTTGGATCGCTATGATCGAAACGAGGGTCCTGTTCATCGGGATGGGTGTGGCGTACCGCAAAACGGGACTCCACGGGATACTGTTCATCTCCACCATCGACCTCCTCCAGCCTCCATGGGCTACTGTTCATCCACCGTCGACCTCCTCCAGCCTCCACCTTCGACTGTTCATCCACAGCTCCTGTTCATCCAGCCTCCACCGTGCGCTCCTCCACCGGCTATTGTTCAACCAGCCCTCTCCACAGGCTACTGTTCAACTATCCCTCCACCGGCTACTGTTCAACCAGCCCTCCACATGGTCCTGTTCATCCACCCCCAACTGGCTCGATCGGGGTCCTGTTCATCCAGC
>NC_041381.1:249060691-249162493 GCF_002162155.2 Triticum dicoccoides
CATTATTCATCCAGAGGCAGCATCAATCGGCTTCAGTTAGCAGCAGTAGCGAAGGAATCACTCGATCGGGTTCAGTTAACAACCATCGATCGGTCGCTCGGGTTCAGTAATGCGTAGCCTACAGTGCAATTGCTCGGGTTCAGTAGGTGAACGCCTCGCTCGGGTTTAGTTAGAGCCCAACACCTTGCACCCACGCGTGTACGTGTACGAGAGAAACGTGCAATCCCTTCATGCATCGCTCGGCCCTGACCACCCACCGTAACCGGGAACTCCTCGATATTTTCCTCGCCCTCACTTCTACCACGGTTTTTTCCGTCATGGACGGCCCAAAGAATGTCATGTAGCTGCGTCTCCGGCCCGCCTAGGACGAAAAGCCCATTTTCTGTCATGATTTTTGTCATAGAAGTAGGAGCCCACCACATCTATGATGATACCGGGTTTTGCCACAATTATAGTCATAGAAGTGTCATAAGCATGACAGGAAAAAATTCGTTCAGCCCAAAATGTCATGGATGTGTCTTTTTTTGTAGTATCATATTCTTGCTTGTTCTTCGATTGCATGCAGGAATAGACCTTCATGGCCAGGCTGATCGTGCTTCCGGCAATCGTCAGTAACCTCAGGAGATTGATTTAGCGATTTCTAAGGCGCAACATCGTGCACGTTTGTAGTCGGATCGTCAAAGGAGACTCCACCAAACCGATAGTTATCATCTCATCAAAAGATCGGGACCCTCGCCTCTATCAAGTTGTATCAGTGTTCAGGTTGCTCGGTGAGAATTTCTAGTTATTCCTAGATTAGATTTATTTTCTTACCTACTGTCCAAAAAAGGCCATTAAAAAGTTAGATATATTTATCCTTTGTCCAAGCCAGGCTGAGCCTTTGCAATTTTGTTTTCATTGTTTGCATAGTTAAATTATCGGTTGCATCATCGTGTCGAGTTGCTGGTCTTAGTGTCCAGTTCGTTTAGAGTTTCAAGTTCTGTTCACATTAGTCACGCCGCCGCTGCATTGTTATCCCTTCCATCAATTTCCACCACGTGCTACCCATTGTTCATTGTCATAATCATAGTTGAGGTCGGTCACATTTTCGCTTGATGCAATCTACATCTTATCTAGTTTGTTTTGGAAAGATGGATAGAGAGAGAGAGAATCAGAGAAAAAAAGGAGATAAAGAAAAAGAAAAAAGTGTGAGAAAAAAAGAGAAAAAGTTCGGATCTATCTAGACTCAATCTCGTACCTCAATTTTAGATTGAAATCTGTTTCTGCGCAGTGTTCAGTAAAACAGGCATAACTTTTTCATACGAAGTTCGTTTTGGCTCCACAAGTACTCAAATTAAAGTTAGTGATGAGCCGCATCTGAATAGTTGCAGCAACTTATTCAATATTTGATACCTCAAAATTGGCTTCTAAATAGGTCTTTTTGCCCCCCGAAATTCCCGAACATAGTTTGTTCCAGTTTTTCAGGCCAGTTTTAGATATTTTTTTTTTGACTCCTCATATCAACTCAGAATTGAGTGATTCTTTTTTGGGTTTTTTACATCTGTGCCCCTAGTTCCTTAGACATACTCATCCATCCCCATGCTCTTAACGTTCGCTCACTTTTCCCCACTCTCTTGTCCGAAACCCTCAGAAATGGTCACAAATGATGGATGTCGTCGGGTCAGTGCTTTGACCGTTAGCTCTGACAAGTGGGGCCGCACTAGACTGTGTCTCCTGTTGGACCTGACAAGTGGGGCGGCCTTGGACGTTGGTGTTGTTCGACTGTTGCGTCATGGTTTCGTTAGCCTGTTGGGCCGTTGCATGAAACGCCTATGCGCGCCGCCACGACAAAAGTCTGCAATACATGCACGGTGTATCCAGCTAGCCTGCTATGCATGCATGCAGCTGGCCTGCATGCACGTCAATGTGTGTCGACCGAGCCGCTTTCGTGCACGCCAGCTGCCACGGGCGCAGCGACGGTCGCTGCCTGCATGCGCCGATGCTTGTCTCCTCGATTTAGAACATGGTTTGATCCTTTTTGATCCACTCGCATCTGCACCCGTTTTGCTATGACAAATAAATTGAACAATATTTTTATTGTTTTTGGCTGCATGCACTAGGTGGCTACATAGCTCAAGATTCTCAAAACACTTTGAGGCTAGTCAAAGGCCGTGGTAGAAGATGGAGAGGGACAAAACTCTCCTGACAAGGTCAAGGTAACCCCACGGTCAAACCCTCCTCTTTTCACTCCTTCTACTCCTTGTCATGAGTATCTTGATGCAGAGGATAATTATGATGATGATGATATAGATGACCCTATGCTTGCTAAACTAAATAATTTCATGTGCTCCCTCAAAGGAAAGAAGCTCACTATGTTTCGTATGCTTATAGAGATGGTGAGTAAGCACACCATCACCATTAAGGAACTCGAAATCCCCGTCACAAAGGAAGCTTCCTCGACATGGTGGTGGCTTGTCTAGCTATGCATGCACTAGGTGCTTACGAACAAAGCAAGCTCTCTCAAAAAACAATCAATAATTCAAAAAAGTACAAACTAGCAAGAACTTAATTATAGGATAGATAGAAAACTTAATATTAGAACTTAATAACATAACATAGACAGGGCCAACAAGCCTAGAGCATGATCATATAGTTCACTTACAACTTAATAACATAACATAGATTCAAAAAAAGAAAAAAAGATAGAGGGTTTTAAACACTAGCCGCCGCCTTCTCCACGTCGCTACTCCGGGCGCCCTTGACTGCTCCTCCGGGGTATTGTTGATGGGGTACGGCAGAGTGTGCATGCATGACGCAGTGGGGAAGATGTTGCTATACTCCATGAAGATGTTGTGGGTGGTGAAAGCGATGAACTCGCAGCCACACCAAAACACGCGGCTGAGGAGGTAGAAGGCGTCGAAGGGGTTGGTGAAGTGGGCAAGGATAGCAACCACCACCCCGTTTTGGATGACCTCCTCAACATGGAACATTGTTGGAGATCCCTGTGGGAGGTGGCAGTAGCCGGCCGTGAGGAAGAACTCGGTGAAGCCCCTTGCGGTCCTCCACCTTGATATCGCCCACACACATAGTGTACGCTCAACGTACACACCGGCAGGGAAGAGCCTCTCCGGCACGGTGGGTGGGAAGCGGTAGGTTGGTCTGGTGTACTGCATGGTTGAAGAAGATGGGGTTGAAGAACAAGAAGGGTGGATGGCAGAGGATGGGAGATAGATGAGGGATGTGAGAGGAAGAAGAAGGTGATGAGTGGCTTAAATAGCCGTAGTGTGACGTGTTATTTCGCCGTGGTAGTAATGGGGTCAAATGTGAACTAGCTCATTTTCACAACCACCATTTTCGCACCCACCGCGGCATCGGGAACTCAAAACAAAGGTCAATCAAAAAACAGAGCCATTGTGACGGCCCAACCAGAGCTTGGTTTCATTTTTGACCCAATAACTACGTTTTTCCGTGGAGTCAATGGTGGGCGTGCACAACCAATGGGAGAATATCTCAGGGATCGCCCCACAATCCAACAATGCGGAGCCGCCCATCTGATCCACCGGCGCGGAGCCTGCACACAGCCAGCCCTTCTAGAAGACCACATCTGAGGGTTGTCGCTTGGCGCTAGTGTATGATCGGACGACTGATGTTCGGAGGTGGGGTTAGGCGAAACCCCACAGGGTTTAGAGGGGTTTTGACCTGGTCAACGGGGTTATCTAGGCTTTGACTGAGCATAACTAATTTTAAAAAGTAGAAAAAATATGAAACCTTCACCGTTCGTCGTTTTATAAGACACACCAACAAGGAAAAATACTAAAGTTGGTATACGAAAATTTTCAAAACAAAACTAGGTGGCACGATCGAGGTCAAATGAGCACCATTAATTTAAAAAAAATCAAACAATATAAAACCTACGCACAATGGTGTCTTATGTGACATGTTACCAACCAAAAATCATAAACTTGGTCTATGGGCATTTTTATGAAAAAACATTCACACATATGAGCTATCACGTACAACGTTGTAGAGAGTTCAAGGAGAGGAGGTAGGGTTCTTTAGGTTTTTGAAAAATTAAAAAATCAACAAAGCTTGATTTCAAAGTGAATAAGAAGGATCTGAACTTAGTTTTCCATTTTCATATTTTAAACGTGTTTTTAATGGTTTTCTATTAAAGCATAACTTTTCCACAAAAAAGGTAAAAAAAATGAAGATTAATTTAATAAATAGTGAGACTTCGAATCTACACTATATAAATTGAATAGGTGTTAATAAAAAACATTTGGCTCATTTGGAGTAGGTCCAAAAAAACTTGATTACAAATGGAGCTCATTTGGAGCACATTTCTCATGACTATAAGTTTTACCATGCAAAAGAGATCAGATTAATCACCTAACATTTATAATAGTTCGGCAAACTTTGCAACAGCACACCACAGGGCAATGGACTTTAACAAATCAGATTTTGTCTCAAATTCAAATTTTGCCTCAAATTCAAATTGGAATATTTGATCTGTTATTGGAATATTTGATCTATTATTGGAATACTTGATCAAATGATGGACTATCTTCATTCAAATGTTGTTGTTTTTCTCTGTTATTGGAATATTTGATCGAATGTGGACTACTTGCTCTTTTTGCTTATTCTTTGCAGCATGTCTGATAAATGAAGCAACACTGAAGCAGCATGTGTGATCATTGCAGCAACTAAACTCATATCTCACAACATCTAAACAGAACTAACCATACACCACATGCAAATTTAAGGACAGAAAAATATAGATAGCATAATACATTACTACCATAGATCACACGCAAAGTTTAGATACCACCACACAAAGTTTACCAAATAGCCACATTCAGTTTACCAAAAGTAACTCAAAAGATAAAGATAAAACATGCTGCCACATTCAGTTCATTGTAACATCACATCACACCGGAGTCAGTGCCTTCGCTATCACGCCCAATATGCGATCCTATCCGAGAGGAACTCGAAGGTCCCACCAAGGATAGAGCCACATATTGAAACGCTCTAGCAAGGTGGATATCATTAGATCGTACAATTACATAATAGATGGGGATACATACAAAAGGCATACAAATGCCACAAGAATACAACAACATCATTCATGAAAACAACATCCGACTACGGATGAAACACAAACAGTAACTCAAACGACATCCATCCTGCTAGCCCAGGCTGCCGACCAGGAACCTATCCCCTCAACAAAGAGGAAGCAGAAGAAGAACTCCAAAACAAGTAAACAACACTCTCACGTCATGATCATCGCATACCGGTACCTGCAACTGATGTTGTAGTAATCTGTGAGCCACGAGGACTCGGCAATCCCATTACCATGGGTATCAAGACTAGCAAAGCTTAATGGGGAAGGAATGGATAAGTGGTGAGGTTGCAACAAGCGACTAAGCATTGTATGGTGGCTAACTTATGAGTACAAGAATAAGATAAGAAGCTACGCAAACGGTCGCAAACTAGTAATGATCAAGAAGTGAACCTGAACTACTTACATTCAAACATAAGCCCACCATGTCCTCTTCTCGAACTCAACCGAAAAGAGACCATCATGGTTACACACGCGGTTGGTGTATTTTAATTCGAATCTGGTGTCAAGTACTCTACAACCGGGCATTAAAAATTCCCATCTGCCACATAACCGCAGGCATGGCTCTTGAAATTTTAAACCCTGCAGGGGTGTCCCAACTTAGCCCATGACAAGCTCACGATCCACGGAGACAATCCTGCTACCTCTTGAGCTTGCGTTGGTTTTTACCTTGAAGAGGAAAGGGTGATGCAGCAGAGTAGCGTAAGTATTTCTCTCAGTTTTGAGAACCAAGGTATCAATCCAATAGGAGACGACGCACAAGCCACCTAGTACTTGCACAAACAATCAAGAACCTTGCCACCAACGCGATAAAGGGGTTGTCAATCC
Organism: Triticum dicoccoides; assembly: GCF_002162155.2. Lineage (NCBI taxonomy): Eukaryota > Viridiplantae > Streptophyta > Magnoliopsida > Poales > Poaceae > Triticum > Triticum dicoccoides. Next base: position 249,066,618 of record NC_041381.1, read on the forward strand.
CTTCACGGTCACTCGCAAAAGTGAGATCTAATAGAGATAGTAAATATTTTTGGTATTTTTGTTGTATAGATTGGAAAGTAAAGATTGCAAAATACTAAATAAGATTTAAAGATATGCAATATAATGGAGAATAGATGTGATATAATGGAAAAGAGACCCGGGGGCCATAGGTTTCACTAGTGGATTCTCTCGAGATAGCATGTATTACGGTGGGTGAACAAATTACTGCCAATCAATTGATAGAAAAGCGCATAATTATGATGACATCTAAGGCAATGATCACGAACATAGGCATCAGTTTTGTGTCAAGTAGAACGACTCTTGCCTGCATCTACTACTATTACTAAACACATCGACCGCTATCCAGCATGCATCTAGAGTAAGTTCATAAGAACGGAGTAACGCATTAAGCAAGATGACATGATGTAGAGGGATAAACTCAAGCAATATGATATAAACCCTATCTTTTTATCCTCGATGGCAACAATACAATACGTGCCATGCTGCCCCTACTGTCACTGGGAAAGGACACCGCAAGATTGAACCCAAAGCTAACCACTTCTCCCATTGTAAGAAAGATCAATCTAGTAGGTCAAACTAAACTGATAATTCGAAGAGACTTGCAAACATAACAAATCATGCATATAAGAATTCAGAGAAGAACCAAATAATATTCATAGATAATCTTGTTCATAAATCCACAATTCATTAGATCTCGGCAAACACACCGCAAAAGAATATTGCATTGAATAGATCTCCAAGAACATCGAGGAGAACTTTGTATTGAGAATCAAAGAGAGAGAAGAAGCCATCTAGCTAATAACTATGCGCCTGAAGGTTTGTGGTAAACTACTCACGCTTCATCGGAGAGGCAATGGTGTTGATATAGAAGCCTTCCATGATCGATTCCCCCTCCGGCAGATCACCGGAAAAGGCCCCAAGATGGGATCTCACGGGTACAGAAGGTTGCGGCGGTGGAAAAGTGGTTTCATGGCCCCCCTGATGTTTGTACGGTACAAGAGTATATATAGGCAAAAGAAGTACGTCGATGGAGCTACGAGGGGCCCACGAGGGTGGGGGCGCGCCTACCCCCCTGGGCGCGCCCTCCTGCCTCGTGGATGCCTCGTGGCATTTCTGACTTCAACTCCAAGTCTTCTGGTTTGCTTTCGGTCCAAGAAAGATCATTGCAAAGGTTTCATTCCGTTTGGACTCCGTTGGTATTCCTTTTCTACAAAACTCTAAAATAGGCAAAAAAAACAGAAACTCGCACTGGGCCTCCGGTTAATAGGTTAGTCCAAAAAATAATATAAAAGAGCATATTAATGTTGGGGAACGTAGTAATTTCAAAAAGAAATCCTACGCACACGCCAGATCATAGTGATGCATAGCAACGAGAAGTAGAGTGTATCTTCATACCCTTGAAGATCGCTAAGCGGAAGCGTTTATCAACGCGGTCGATGTAGTCGTACACCTTCACGATCTGCCCCGATCTAGTACCGAACGTACGGCACCTCCGAGTTCAGCGCACGTTCAGCTCGATGACGTCCTCGCCTTCTTGATCCGGCAAGACGGGCGAGGTAGTAGATGAGCTCCGGCAGCACGACGGCGTGGTGACGGTGTTGGTGAAGAACAATCTCTGCAGGGCTTCGCCTAAGCACTACAGAAACTATGACGGAGGATAAACTAGAGGGGATGGGGTTGCCGGCACACGGCTTGGTGTTTCTTGATGTGTCTTTGGTGCTAGCCCTGCCCCTCTATTTATATGTTGAGCCTTGGGGTCAAAACTTGGAGTAAAAGCCTCCAAAAAGTCGGTTTCACCCAAAAGGCAAGAGTCCTTCTCGGACTCCAGGGCCAGACGCCAGGGACCCTGGTGTCTAAGCCCTGGACTCCGCAAAACTTTCTTTTGCGCTTTCCAAAAACCTTCTGGGCTTTCCCCTTTGGCCCAAATGAAGTGTTCTTGTACCCAAACATTTCGGGAAACATCGGAACCCCTTCTGGTGAATTTCGGAACCCTTCCGGAGACCAAACACTATTATCGCATATCTCAATCTTTATCTCCGGACCATTCCAGAGTTCCTCGTCATGTCCGTGATCATATCCGGGACTCCGAACAACATTCGGTCATCAACATACATAACTCATATAATACTATATCGTCAACGAACATGTAAGCGTGCGGACCCTACGGGTTCGAGAACTATGTAGACATGACCGAGACATCTCTCTGGTCAATAACCAATAGCGAAACCTGGATGCCCATATTGGCTCCTACATATTCTACGAAGATCTTTATCGGTCGAACCGCATAACATCATACGTCGTTCCCTTTGTCATCGATATGTTACTTGCCCGAGATTCGATCATCGGTATCTCAATACCTAGTTCAATCTCGTTACCAGCTAGTCTCTTTACTCGTTCCGTAATGTATCATCCCGCAACTAACTCATTAGTCACATTGCTTGCAAGTCTTATGGTGATGTGCATTACCGAGAGGGCCTAGAGATACCTCTCCGATAATCGGAGTGACAAATCCTAATCTCGATCTATGCCAACTCAACAAGTACCATCGGAGACACCTGTAGAGCACCTTTATAATCACCCAGTTACGTTGTGACATTTGGTAGCACACAAAGTGTTCCTCCGGTATTCGGGAGTTGCATAATCTCATAGTCATAGGAACATGTATAAGTCATGAAGAAAGCAATAGCAACATACTAAACGATCAAGTGCTAAGCTAACGGAATTGGTCAAGTCAATCACATCATTTTCTAATGATGTGATCCCATTAATCAAATGACAACTCATGTCTATGGCTAGGAAACTTAACCATCTTTGATTCAATGAGCTAGTCAAGTAGAGGCATACTAGTGACACTCTGTTTGTCTATGTATTCACACATGTATCAAGTTTCCGGTTAATAGAATTCTAGCATGAATAATAAACATTTATCATGAAATAAGGAAATAAATAATAACTTTATTATTGCCTCTAGGGAATATTTCCTTCAATTAAAGCCCATTAAACATCCAAAACGGATAATATAATAGCATGGAACAATCAAAAATTATAGATACGTTGGAGACATATCAAGCATCCCCAAGCTTAATTCCTGCTTGTCCTCGAGTAGGTAAATGATAAAAACAGAATTTTTGATGTGGAATGCTACCTAGCATATTTATCAATGTAATTTTCTTTTATTGTGGCATGAATTTTCAGATCCAAAAGATTCAAGACAAAAAGTTCAATATTGACATAAAAATAATAATACTTCAAGCATACTAACAAAGCAATCATGTCTTCTCAAAATCACATGGACAAAGAAACCTATCCCTACAAAATCATATAGTCTGGTTATGCTCTATCTTCATCACACAAAGTATTTAATCATGCACAACCCCGATGACAAGCCAAGCAATTGTTTCATACTTTTGGTGTTCTCAAACCTTTTCAATCTTCACGCAATACATGAGCGTGAGCCATGGAAATAGCACTATAAGTGGAATAGAGTGGTGGTTGTGGCGAAGACAAAAAGGAGAAGAGAGTCTCACATCAACTAGGTGTATCAACGGGCTATGGAGATGCCCATCAATAGATATTAATGTCAGTGAGTAGGGATTGCCAGGCAACGGATGCACTAGAGCTACAAGTGTATGAAAGCTCAACAAAAGAAACTAGGTGGGTGTGCATCCAACTTGCTTGCTCATGAAGACCTAGGGCACTTTTGAGGAAGCCCATCATTGGAATATACAAGCCAAGTTCTATAATGAAAAATTCCCACTAGTATATGAAAGTGACAACATAGGAGACTTTCTATCATGAAGATCATGGTGCTACTTTGAAGTACAAGTGTGGTAAAAGGATAGTAGCATTGCCTCTTCTCTCTTTTTCTCTCATTTTTTGGGGGCCTTTTCTCTTCTTTTTTATGGCCTCTTTTCTCTCTCTCTCTCTCTCTCTCTCTCTCTCTCTCTCTCTTTATTTAGTCTGGAGTCTCATCCCGATTTGTGGTGGAATCATAGTCTCCATCATCCTTTCCTCACTGGCACAATGCTCTAATAAAGAAGATCATCACACTTTTATTCACTTACAACTCAAGAATTACAACTCGATACTTAGAACAAAATATGATTCTATGTGAATGCCTCCTGCGGTGTACTGGGATGTTCAAGGATTCAAGAGTGGCATGTATGAAAAAATTATGAAATGGTGGCTTTGCCACAAATACGATGTCAACTACATGATCATGCAAGGCAATATGACAATGATGGAGTGTGTCATAATAAATGGAATGGTGGAAAGTTGCATGGCAATATATCTCGGAATGGCTATGGAAATGCCATAATAGGTAGGTATGGTGGCTATTTTGAGGAAGGTATATGATGGGTGTATGGTACCGGCTAAAGTTGTGTGGTACTAGAGAGGCTAGCAATGGTGGAAGGGTGAGAGTGCATATAATCCATGGACTCAACATTAGTCATAAAGAACTCACATACTTATTGCAAAAATTTATTAATTATCGAAACGAAGTACTACGCGCATCCTCCTAGGGGTATAGATTGGTAGGAAAAGACCATCGCTCGTCCCCGACCGCCACTCATAAGGAAGACAATCAATAAATAAATCATGCTCCACCTTCATCACATAACGTTTCACCATACGTGCATGCTATGAGAATCACAAACTTTAACACAAGTACCTCTCAAAGTCACAACTACTCTACTAGCATGACTCTAATATCACCATCTTCATATCTCAAAACAATCATAAAAAATCAAACTTCTCATAGTATTCAATGTACCTTATATGAAAGTTTTTATTATACCCATCTTGGATGCCCATCATATTAGGAATAATTTTATAACCAAAGGAAATTACCATGCTGTTCTAAAAAACTCTCAAAATAATATAAGTGAAGCATGAGAGATCAACCATTTCTATAAAATAAAACCACCGCGGTGCTCTAAAAAGATATAAGTGAAGCACTAGAGCAATATTGTCCAGCTCAAAAGATATAAGTGAAGCACATAAAGTATTCTAATAAATTCCGATTCATGCGTGGCTCTCACAAAAGGTGTGTACAGCAAGGATGATTGTGGTAAACTAAAAAGCAAAGACTCAAATCATAAAATACGCTCCAAGCAAAACACATATCATGTGGTGAATAAAAATATAGCATCAAGTAAAGTTACTGATAGACGAAGACGAAAGAGGGGATGCCTTCCGGGGCATCCCCAAGCTTAGGCTTTTGGTTGTCCTTTAATTTTACCTTGGGGTGCCTTGGGCATCCCCAAGTTTAGGCTCTTGCCACTCCTTATTCCAAAATCCATCAAATCTTTACCCAAAAACTTGAAAACTTCACAACAAAAAACTTCAAGAGAAAATCTCATGAGCTCCGTTAGTATAAGAAAATAAACCACCACTTTAAGGTACTGTAATGAACTCATTCTTTATTTATATTGGTGTTAAACCTACTGTATTCCAACTTCTCTATGGTTCATACCCCTCGATATTACTTATAGATACATCAAAGGTTTTCAAAAATTGTTTTAGAAGTGTGGGAGAGGAAAACCAGAGGCGAATGGAAAATAGTATAATGCAAGGGAGAAGAGTTTATGATGGGTACTTGGTATGGCTTGACTTGACATGGATCTCTCCGGCAACGGTGCCAGAAATCCTTCTTGCTACCTCTTGAGCTTGCGTTGGTTTTTCCCTTGAAGAGGAAAGGGTGATGCAGCAAAGTAGCGTAAGTATTTCCCTTAGTTTTGAGAACCAAGATATCAATCCAGTAGGAGACGACGCACAAGTACCTGCACAAACAATCAAGAACCTTGCACCAACGCGATAAAGGGGTTGTCAATCCCTTCACGGTCACTCGCAAAAGTGAGATCTAATCGAGATAGTAAAGTAAATATTTTTGGTATTTTTGTTGAATAGATTGGAATGTAAAGATTGCAAAATAGTAAATGAGATTTAAAGAGATGCAATATAATGGAAAAGAGATGTGATATAATGGAAAAGAGACTCGGGGGCCATAGGTTTCACTAGTGGCTTCTCTCGAGATAGCATGTATTATGGTGGGTGAACAAATTACTCCTGAGCGATTGATAGAAAATCGCATAATTATGATGACATCTAAGGCAATGATCATGAACATAGGAACCACGTCTGTGTCAAGTAGACCGACTCCTGCCTGCATCTACTACTATTACTCCACACATCAACCGCTGTCCAGCATGCATCTAGAGTATTAAGTTCATAAGAACGGAGTAACACATTAAGCAAGATGACATGATGTAGAGGGATAAACTCAAGCAATATGATATAAACCCCATCTTTTTATCCTCGATGGCAACAATACAATATGTGCCTTGCTGCCCCTACTGTCACTGGGAAAGGATACCGCAAGATTGAACCCAAAGCTAAGCACTTCTCCCATTGCAAGAAAGATCAATCTAGTAGGCCAAACTAAACTGATAATTCGAAGAGACTTGCAAAGGTATCAAATCATGCATATAAGAATTCAGAGAAGAACCAAATAATATTCATAGATAATCTGGTTCATAAATCCATAATTCATCGGATCTCGGCAAACACACCGCAAAAGAGTATTACATTGAATAGATCTCCAAGAACATCGATGAGAACTTTGTATTGAGAATCAAAGAGAGATAGAAGCCATCTAGCTAATAACTATAGACCCGAAGGTCTGTGGTAAACTACTCATGCTTCATCGGAGAGGCAATGGTGTTGATGTAGAAGCCCTCCGTGATCGATTCCCCCTTCCGGCAGATCACTGGAAAAGGCCCCAAGATGGGATCTCACGGGTACAGAAGGTTGCGGCGGTGGAAAAGTGGTTTCGTGGCTCCCCCTGATGTTTCTATGGTACAAGAGTATATATAGGCGAAAGAAGTACGTCGGTGGATCTACAAGGGGCCCATGAGGGTGGGGGTATGCCTACCCCCCCCCCCCCGGGCGCGCCCTCCTGCCTCGTGGACGCCTCGTGGCATTTCTAACTTCAACTCCAAGTCTTCTGGTTTGCTTTCGGTCCAAGAAAGATCATCTCGAAGGTTTCATTCCGTTTGGACTCCGTTTGGTATTCCTTTTCTGCAAAACTCTAAAATAGGCAAAAAAACAGAAACTGGCACTGGGCCTATGTTAATAGGTTAGTCCCAAAAATAATATAGAAGAGCATATTAAAGCCCATTAAACATCCAAAACAAATAATATAATAGCATGGAACAATAAAAAATTATAGATATGTTGGAGACGTATCAGATCCCGGTGCACAAGACATTTCGACAATGGTAAAACAAAACCAGCAAGATGATGCATCCGTCGACAGAAAAAAACGACGCCGCGAATAAATTTCCCAATCTTTCACGGTACGGTGTCACCTGAAACGGCGTGGCACTCGCGATCTTGTAGATGCAATTACCACAAAAACAACATGCACACCCGAGAGCAGAAGTACGTGGACGATCTTCCAAAGATCAGCAGCAAATTAGACAATTAGCTGTCCAAACTACTAGCCAAGCACACAAACCCGATCTGGTTCTCAACAAAAGTCACGCAGAACTTGGCCGCCGAACATGGCGATTTTCTGATCTATTAACTGACGCAAAATAACTTCCCCCTAACACACGGCCCGAAGGCCCTATATATAGTGCTCGTAGGCACTTGGTTCTGTTACAATTGTACGACTAGGACTCGTATCCTAATGGGACTCTAAAAGCTAATCGGACTATTATTAGTACTACTAATTCAGACTTTGACTTTTGTAACTAACAACACACGCACGTACTAGTACTAATTAAAAGACACTTGACATTAGATGACACGAACCTTTACTACTGCTGAACTGACAAATAAAAATGACACGGTGCTTGTATGTTGAAACTGAACTCAATTCAATTTTAGTTGAATTTTTCCCACTGTTAAAAACTGGCACGGAGTCCTGAACGTGGGTCTTATTTTCTTCGTTGGTACGATCTGAATTGTATCAGCTGTGCTGGTGTCATTTTGAAAAGTTGCATGCAGATCTTTCCTCTAGCATCTAGCCGGAACCACATACTTTGGAACAACATCCACGACCATCATGACCACATCATCCTCCCTCCCTTGAAAGGAAACCGTCCTCGGTTTCGATCTATGCCTTGCCAGTTTTTTCTTGAATACTTCAATGGTACATCTTATATCTTTTGCATCTTTGGGAAGAATAGCATGAAATACACCTTTGTGCATAAAAGTGTACCTATTTGTGTTGACACACGAACACGTCACCGCGTACCCTCGACGCCGGGGGTGATGCACCGCAGCTCACGTCGATGGAGACCCGACCGACAGCGCGATACGCAGGACAGTCGGCGGGCGCTTTTGCAGACCCGAAACCCCGCGCACCCGGGAGGGACCCCGTCAGGGAGTGCGGCGGCTATGGGCTGCCCTAGGTCGATTCGCTCGCCCCTAGAGCCTCGTGGATCACTACCCTCCAACGTGAAGAACAAACGAAGAACGAGAAAGAAAGATACAAGGGTAAGGGATAAAGATAGATGAACACAAAAGTGTAATAGATTGATTGGTTCGATTGGTGTTGTTCAATCGGCCGTCACCCCCAACATATATAAGAGGCGGCTGGACTTCCCGTACAAGTAAAGGATTCATCTAGGCTTTCCTTACAAAAAATTACATCAATTGACGTCCTAGAGTCCTAGTTCTATTCCAACTCGGATTCAGTCTGAATCTGGCCCAACTTCTGTCTTCCTCCTTGCGTGGGCCGTCGAGCTTGCATATGATCTCCGATCAAGACGGCCCAAATATCAAATCTGTGCGCCTCGACGAGACGAACAACTCTCATGTTGATTATTTTTTCAAATAAGGCCATCTTGAATACCTTTTGAGGTCATCTTTACCTTCCAGTCGGACTCGGTCTTGCAGCAGACTGGATTATCCGAGTCCCGTATTGAATTTGTAGGCCATATAGTACCTCTGATGATGATGACTCCAAAACAAAAGTTTACCGTGTTGACGATATGCACATCTTTCGTATTGAACACTCCTCCATCCGAGGTCATATTGATAAACTTTTGGGCACATGTTCAATTTCACTCGGATTCGAGCTCATCCACTCGGATATTAGAGTCTTTCACTCGGATCTTCCAACTTGGCTTTTCCACTCGGATGTTTAGAATCTTTCACTCGGAAGATAATATTTCACTTGGATGACTATATTTTCACTCGGAAAGGCAATCTCTTACTCGATCGGCAAGTTTTAATTCCGACGGTAATATCTTTACTCAGATGATAATAAGTTCACTCGGATGTCAAACTTTCACTCGACCGGTAAGTTTTCCCTTGAAAAGTAAGCTTTCACTCGATCGGTAAGGTTTTACTCAAAAGGTAAGCTTTCACTCGACCGGTAAGTTTTCACTCGGATGTCAAACTTTCACTCGACCGGTAAGTTTTCCCTTAAAAAGTAAGCTTTCACTCGACCCGTAAGGTTTTACTCGAAAGGTAAGCTTTCACTCGACCGGTAAGTTTTCACTTGGATGTCAAACTTTCACTCGACCAGTAAGTTTTCCCTTAAAAAGTAAGCTTTCACTCGACCGGTAAGGTTTCACTCGAAAGGTAAGCTTTCACTCGACCGGTAAGTTTTCACTCGGATGATAAGCTTTTCACTCGACCGAAAACATAGCCTGATCTTGATTTGTCTCCCCAGGTCTCATACGATCTCGGATTGAGAAGACTTATATATGAAAATCGATCGGCTTGACGAGACGAAACTTTCTTGTGTTGTAGGTTTTTCGATTGAAGGCCTTCTTGAGGGCCGAATTGCTCGCGCAACCCATCAGACAGGGTGTCTGGTACCTCGCGCCATATTTCCGTTTAGATTCGATCTGCAGTGTATTGCCTCTAAGTTTTGCATACGAATTCGGATTGAAATGATCTATATATCAAAATTGATTGCCTCGACGAGACGAAGATAATTCTTTTAGAGTGTTACTTCATCCGAGGTCGTCTTGAAGGCGTAATCGGCTGAAAAGCACTTGGAGCACTAAATTCTGCCACTCGGAGTACAGTTTCGGCCCCTAAGATGAGGTCGGATGTCGATGACTTAAACATCAAAGTTATTCCACTCGGCGGCCTGAAACTTTTCATGCTTAAAACTCTTTCACTTGAGGCCATCTTACTTGCCTTTTGTACCTTGCCAAAATCCGGTGTCAACACATGCCCCCTTGTTTTCTGGCAGAGCTTGCGTGCCAGAAAATACTTCTTTTAAACACGATGTCAACACTACATCGGCTGTGCATGCTGAAGACGATAATTGTTATCGGCCATATGCTTAGGATTGTTGCTTCTTGGGTAGAGCATTTTCAGATAATAGTCGTCTGAGAACAACCATTGGATGCCACGAATGCCTTCATGTCAGTCTCTCATGTCAATCCTTGACTTGACCTTTATCCAAGTACTCCATGGGGATATTAGAACCATTCGGCGATACCGGATGCCAAAAGATTATGTCCATGAACCTTAAAGGAACCATCAACTATTCGGTGAGTCCCCTCATTGTTGATAAAAAATACTCCATCAAGTCTCCGCCGAATAATGTCTGTCTCCTAACTTGGATCCTGCAGATAAGAGAAACTTTCTCCAGCCAGCTATATGACTCACACTAGATCCATCAATGGCCGACTCCACCGTGGAGTCAGCCGCAACTCATGAGGTCAATGTTTGAGTGATTCGTCCATGCATATAAGGATAACATTTGTTGGACGGTTGGCAACGAATCATTGTGAACCTTGATGCATACAACTCTTGTAGTGGTTAGAAGTCCTTTAGCCTGAATAACACAACATATTCGGCTTGATTATTAGTCGTGTAAGCTCTACCTGACAAGAAGTCTTGAAATCCATCCCGTGAAGAAATATGTCAATAATACCGACTCTGGGCGCTGCTAAACTGAATCATGAAAATAATCTCCACAAGACTTTGACTTGGCATCCAGGGAGCGCCGACTAATAAATGTGATGTCACACCCCTGTCCTTCGGTCTCTGAGTCAACATTGCCTTGCCCCCCAAGTGAACTTAGCGCCATCCTTTAGTCGAAGGAGTTAAGTGACACATCTTTCCTTCCTGCAAGTCAGAGCTTCGTTCATCTCGATGATTCACTTTCTCTGGATCCTGCAATAAACCAACTGTAGGAGTCGACAACTTTTGCTGCACTCGACCCTTGTTTAGTGGCCGAATAATTAGTCGGCCTTCCAGTGTTGGCAAAACTAAGAATTGGCTTTGGGAATACGAGATACACCACAGTTAGCCCAATGCCAGCTTTGTCAACAAATTGTACTCTTAGGGCGATATGCAAATATCGGCCATGTGTCCTTATCTCGAAGGACATGGTGAACTTGTCCACCAAAGTGTGAATAGCCGAAATAATTCAGATGTTTGAGCTGGGGTTAAGCTCTGGGACGCTGGCTTTGATGGAACGATCGAAGAACATGGACGATGTGCCATTTGGAGTCCCCTATAGTGAGATGAAAACTGTTGACTCCACCTACCAGCTTCCCACTTGTCCTCCTTTACTCCTACCAGCTTCGCAATAGGAGATGTGATTCCGCTCTTGACTTGAGGATTTCTCTTGGGAACCCAAGCCATATTCCTCTTCTCTAGCTCCTTGACCCTGAGCCTCTTTAGTTTTCTTTCTTGCCAATGTGATAAGCCGAGTGAGCATCCCGGCTGTGATTTTGTTTTATGCACTGGCAAATTCTTCCTGGCTTTGGGCATCTCCGTCTTGGCCTGACCAAACTCCGCGATTGGATCTTTGAAAGTTACTTGCTTCATTTTCTTGTCCTTAGTAGCTAACATAGACTCGGCTGGTTTTTTGTCATTTGGAGTCAGATCTGAAATAGCACACTTGCAGCCATCCTTTTTCACTCGGTATACTTGCTTGACCACGTCCATTTCTTTGCTGACCCCGAAACCAATTCTTTTTGTTTGAGTCAGTTTTTAACATGTGGTTGTTGAACAAGTGATGATCCTCTCGAAGCTGCATAATTTTGGTGAGGTGGTTTAGAATACGATGGACAGTGTGCCTTTGATTTATACTTGTTCCATGATTGATCTGAATAATAGTGAGCATACGGAGGTATCCATGACATCGGCATTGGTGGCCCAAAAGGAGGATATGGAGTCTGTTTGCTCAACTTCTTCCTTCACCAGTCCCGGTCTTCAGATTTATGCCTCGGGGGTGACTTCAATGCTTTTATTTCACTCGGCCGATAAGCACTCTTTGCCTCACTTATCTTCTGATATTTTTCTAATAACTGCGCGAAAGTGACTTTCGGCCTTTTACCTTTGTGCTTACAATTGCCTTTGCTTTCTTTAATTGTGCATGTATCGGTCTTTGAATTTCCTCGTTGCCCCTCAGTGCTAGATGTCGCCATTGCAGCTTTGATGGAATTCCCGTCTTCAAGATTTTTGTTGATGCACCTTTTAACCATATCCTTGCTTGAAGACTTGACCCCGTCATCATTGGTGTGTACCTGTTGACCTTTAGATGAATCGACTTGAGAAGCCGAGTCAACATTTGATTTCCGTCAAAACCAATTTGATCCGACTGGCCAAATGATCGCGCCTCAACAAACTCCAATCGTTCTATTTTGTCCAATTGCTCGACTTGATGGATCATGTTGCAATCGTTGACATTTTTCTGAAACGAACATTGCATTCGCTCTTGTCTTGACGGCTCGACATCGTGATCAATTATAATAATAGGATTAGTCAGCGATGCACCGATGATGTGATCAACTATGCCTGCACTGGACATACACTCCTGGTCCATTAACCGATATTGTGATATCGGATCTGAAACAAAACAACCGAGTGGTGCCAGCTTAGTGTCATCTGACTTGGCTATGCATTGATTTTCGTCCTCCTTTCCCGATGCGCTTGAATCGGCTATCCTGGAGAACTTTGAACCTGGCTTTATATTCATACAACCAAAATAATTACAGAATGTATGTCTCATCTGAGACCAAATGTTAGCCAGGCATGAAACAAACAAAGTTGTCCATATGAATATAAAGTTCAGTCGGCATGACGGGAACAACTTTGGTTGCGATAAGTTGTCACTACTAGCCTCTTTGAATAATGCCATGTGTTGATCAGCATGATTAGTGACAAGATCATTCCTAACAAATAGATTACTTATTTCAATTGGTCTTTCAAAATTAATTAGAATCTTACTAACAGGTGCATCAACAATATGATTTTGACCGAATCAAAAATTGAGTAAACTATCTGCTAGGTGTACCTTTGTGAAGACGTTGGAAGGAGAAGATGGTTGCACCACTGGAACAATACATTGCTCCACTTTTGAATAATTCTCCAATGCCTCTTCCTCTTTTTCTGGATCTCGTGCCTCATCACTCGGAATGCCCGAGTATATTTCAGTCGGATTGCCTGAGTGGATTTCACTCGGACGCTCTTTGTCAGTTGAACTTTGCTCGGCCTCATTTTCTTGGTCTTGATGTTCATCATTAACTGAACTGTGTTCAACCATATTACTTTGTTCTTGATGCTCATCAATATCTTTAGCACGAAACTCGCAGGGTAGCATGTAAGCTCCCTTACATCCAGAAAAATCTAACAGGGCCAATTTGTTGCGTTTACCATTCCTTTGCTCGGCGAAACTTGCATCTTCTGTTTTGGTACATGCAACAATAATTGGCTTGATGCACTCGACTTTAGCCGGCGATGCACTCATCTGGAACGATGCACTCGACTGGCATGATGTACTCAGATGGGTTGATGCACTCGGCTGGTATGATGTACTCGGTATGGACTCTATGCACTCGGTTGTAACCGTCTCTGTGCTCAATCTGATTTCAACTGAATCCACCATCGTCTTTTCTTTAAAGGAATCGTTCGACTCGGCTGTAGATGACTTATTCATATTTGACTCGGTTTCAACCGAATCAACCATATTAGCTGAGTGAACCCTTTCTTGCAGATTTGCTTGCAAACCTTCTTGCTTCAATATCGTAGAAGGGCCAACATAGTTGATGGACGGAGGAAGGCACTTGACGTATTATTGCAAACATTCCGCTCCATGGCTCTTCTTGAGTGCTTCGTAAGCCTGTCGATATTCTGCTGGTAATTCCTCAAGAGTTGGCGTAATAAAGCCATTGATGCTATTCCCTGTGAGAGTTGGCTTGACCCCGTCCTTTTGGGCGACATATTTTTCTTTAGACTCATCCCTACTTGGATCTGCTTGCCCCCCAATGCTCTTAGGATCTTTCGGCAATGAATTGATGTTGCCGAAATTTTGCAATTGTACAGGGGGTGTATAACATGCTGCAGTGATAGGTGAAGACATGTGCACTACCGTCGAATATTCTCTTTCGCCAATTTGATCAATCGGCAAAACTTTGTCTTCCTTCAGAACCCTAGCTCTTATTGCCTCATAATCAGGAACCAATCCCTTTTCATGCTGCTCAAGGCAAATAGCGCTAATCTTCTTATTTTGGGCTAAACTTTTTAATGCAGCCAGAGCCACCTCATCTCCTCTAATATTAGGCACATATGCTCCTATGGAATCTCCATTCACTCGGCCATAACCGCGTAGGCGAGCCGAGTCATGAATATTTTTAGTTTCATATGCCACTGAATAATTAATCTCACAAGGTGTAGTATATGATGTTTGAGGATAACCGACCAAATAGCTAATGGAAGCATGGCCGATTCCCCCATCCATCGGCATGTTTGGGGATGAACCCGTATATTGCGAGTCGGTTGCCGATGGATAAAACAGTGAGACACCCTCCTGTAATTGAGGTGTCATTTATTGATCACTCGAACAAATCGTGTTGTTCACCGGCATATTGAAAGATGTTGCCGATGCACGAAAGTTCAGATTTGTAGGTTGCATGTCGCGATTCTGTAAATTCCAAGTTTCTCCAACGGAATAACTAGTCGGCCTTTGCTCATTAGGGCTAGCCGACATGACATGTCCATTGAAAGATCTAGCAACATCAACATAATGGCTATTTGCATCTACATAAGGAGATTGATGATACATGTTACCGTTGTAGATTGCAGCCGCTTGATGACGCTCTCCTCGTAGCAAAAATAGGCTGGAGACTGTTCAAAGCTTCGTCCCCAGCGGAGTCACCAAAAAGTGTGTTCACACACGAACACGTCACCGTGTACCCTCGACGCCGGGGGTGATGCACTGCAGCTCACGTCGAAGGGGACCCGACCGACAGCGCGATACGCAGGACAGTCGGCGGGCGCTTTTGCAGACCCGAAACCTCGCGCACCCGGGAGGGACCCTGTCAAGGAGTGCGGCGGCTATGGGCTGCCCTAGGTCGATTCGCTCGCCCCTAGAGCCTCGTGGATCGCTGCCCTCCAACGCGAAGAATGAACGAAGAACGAGAAAGAAAGATACAAGGGTAAGGGATAAAGATAGATGAACACAAAAGTGTAATAGATTGATTGGTTCGATTGGTGTTGTTCAATCGGCCGTCACCCCCAACATATATAAGAGGCGGCTGGACTTCCCGTACAAGTAAAGGATTCATCTAGGCTTTCCTTACAAAAAATTACATCAATTGACGTCCTAGAGTCCTAGTTCTATTCCAACTCGGATTCAGTCTGAATCTGGCCCAACTTCTGTCTTCCTCCTTGCGTGGGCCGTCGAGCTTGCATATGATCTCCGATCAAGACGGCCCAAATATCAAACCTGTGCGCCTCGACGAGACGAACAACTCTCATGTTGATTATTTTTTCAAATAAGGCCATCTTGAATACCTTTTGAGGTCATCTTTACCTTCCAGTCGGACTCGGTCTTGCAGCAGACTGGATTATCCGAGTCTCGTATTGAATTTGTAGGCCATATAGTACCTCTGATGATGATGACTCCAAAACGAAAGTTTACCGTGTTGACGATATGCACATCTTTAGTATTGAACACTCCTCCATCCGAGGTCATCTTGATAAACTTTTGGGCACATGTTCAATTTCACTCGGATTCGAGCTCATCCACTCGGATATTAGAGTCTTTCACTCGGATCTTCCAACTTGGCTTTTCCACTCGGATGTTTAGAATCTTTCACTCGGAAAATAATATTTCACTTGGATGACTATATTTTCACTCGGAAAGGCAATCTCTTACTCGATCGGCAAGTTTTAATTCCGACGGTAATATCTTTACTCAGATGATAATAAGTTCACTCGGATGTCAAACTTTCACTCGACCGGTAAGTTTTCCCTTGAAAAGTAAGCTTTCACTCGACCGGTAAGGGTTTACTCGAAAGGTAAGCTTTCACTCGACCGGTAAGTTTTCACTCGGATGTCAAACTTTCACTCGACCGGTAAGTTTTCCCTTAAAAAGTAAGCTTTCACTCGACCCGTAAGGTTTTACTTGAAAGGTAAGCTTTCACTCGACCGGTAAGTTTTCACTTGGATGTCAAACTTTCACTCGACCGGTAAGTTTACCCTTGAAAAGTAAGCTTTCACTCGACCAGTAAGGTTTCACTCGAAAGGTAAGCTTTCACTCGACCGGTAAGTTTTCACTTGGATGATAAGCTTTTCACTCGACCGAAAACATAGCCTGATCTTGATTTGTCTCCCCAGGTCTCATACGACCTCGGATTGAGAAGAATTATATATGAAGACCGATCGTCTTGACGAGACGAAACTTTCTTGTGTTGTAGGTTTTTTGATTCAAGGCCTTCTTGAGGGCCCAATTGCTCGCACAACCCATCAGACAGGGTGTCTGGTACCTCGCGCCATATTTTCGTTTAGATTCGGTCTGCAGTGTATTGCCTCTAACTTTTGCATACGAACTCGGATTGAAATGATCTATATATCAAAATTGATTGCCTCGACGAGACGAAGACAATTATTTTAGAGTGTTACTTCATCCGAGGTCGTCTTGAAGGCGTAATCGGCTGAAAAGCACTTGGAGCACTAAATTCTGCCACTCGGAGTACAGTTTCGGCCCCTAAGATGAGGTCGGATGTCGATGACTTAAACATCAAAGTTATTCCACTCGGCGGCCTGAAATTTTTCATGCTTAAAACTCTTTCACTTGAGGCCATCTTACTTGCCTTTTGTACCTTGCCAAAATCCGGTGTCAACAATTTATTCGTCCATGATGAAGAGCGTTAACATAGTGCTGCCACGGCCGCCCCAAAATAAAGTGACAAACATGTAGTGGCATAACATCACACTCCACTTTATCAGCATAGCCATCGACGGAAAAAGGCACCTTCACCCTATGTGTTACCTTCACTTTGCCCACATCATTTATCCACTTCATATAGTATGGTTTTGGGTGCTCCCATGTTGGTAAAGAAAGAGACTCCACCACATCCTTGCTAATCATGTTGCTAGCACTACCACCATCAATTATCAGTTTGCACACCTCTCCCTTGATGGTACATGCTGTTTGAAAAATACTCCGCCATTGTCCTTGTTCGACAATGGTTTTGTCATCTCGCTGGACCTTATGTGCTAGCAAACTCTCCATATCAGGATCATCTTGAGGATAACATAGTATGGTATCACCATGACCTCTTTCGATTCCAACCTCTAACTTAGGCGTCTCATCTTCAGATTCTGAAATATATTCCGCATCAACCAGTAGAACCCTTCGTTGATTGGAACATTCATGCTTCATGTGTCCACGTCCTCCACACTTGTGGCAAATAATATTACGGTGATGAGAAGACGTCGCACTAGATGAAACTTGAGAAACCTCCTTTGGCGCAGAAGCCACTTTGGTTTGTTCAATGCTTCCCGACTTATAAGAAGTAGTCGGCTTAGCACTAAACCCACCCTCAATAGAAGAAGAATCACGTCGCCCACTGTTGTAAGTTGGACGAGTCTCTGAAGCTTGCTTCTCCAATACCCAACGTTCAGCACGCTCCGCTTGATGAAGTAACTCATGAATATCATTATATTGCATTAAATCAACACGGTCACGAATCTTTTCCTCTAACCCCTCAAAGAAACGTACCATGGTCGCCTCCGCAGACTCACGCACAGCTGTACGGATCATCAAAACTTGCATCTCTTTATAGTACTCATCAACTGATTTTGTACCTTGCATTAGGCGATGCAGTCTACTATGAAGCTGGCGAGTGTAATAAGCAGGCACAAAACATTCCCTCATGATTCACTTCATCTCAGCCCATGTCGCTGGTCGCTCCTGAGTATGGTTCTTATTATCCCACCATACAAGAGCATACTCTGTAAATTCCATTGATGCAACACGAACCTTCTTCTCTTCAGAGTAGTTGTGACCATCAAAAATCTGATTTACACGCATCTCCCACTCCAAATACTTATCCGGATTAGCACAACGTCCCGAGAATTCAGGTATGGTTATCTTGATTCGACCCAAACCATCATCCTCATGGGCACCATTGCCACCATAGTCATGGTGGCGCCCAGCATGGCGGTGAGCCCCAGCATCATGCCGTGGTCGGTGAGGTAAGCCTCCACGGGCATCGGAATCCTCAGAAAACTCACCATCATCGCCATTGTCGCGGTCATGATGTCGTTGTGGTGAGCGGGACTGTCGGGGTGCCACATCTCTTGCCTGAAGGCGCTGAACTGCTGTGGTGAGCCGATTAAGACTCTCAGTCACCACCCGTAGACTATCCGTGCGCTGTTGATCACTGGCAGTCAAACGCTCGTTCAACCTGTCCTCGACGCCTACAATATTTGCAGACAACTCCTCCACCCTTGTCCCAAGCTTCTTGTTGGCTCCCTTGATCGACATCAGATGGATACGCAGATCATCACTTATCTCCAGATCCTCTGGAAGTTCATCGCCCTCCTCATGATCAGATTTCTCATCTTGCGAGTTCACCATCTTTCAAACAATTGAATCAAATAGCAGGAAAAAAAAGTGTACCGTGATCAACCTTGCTCTGAATACCACTTGATGCGTCCGTTAACAGAAATAAACGATGCTGCGAATAAATTTCCCAATCTTTCATGGTACGGTGTCACCTGAAACGGCGTGGCACTCGCGATCTTGTAGATGCAATTACCACAAAAACAACACGCACACCCGAGAGCGGAAGTACGTGGACGATCTTCCAAAGATCAGCAGCAAATTAGACGATTAGCTGTCCAAACTACTAGCCAAGCACACAAACCCGATCTGGTTCTCAACAAAAGTCACGCAGAACTTGGCCGCCGAACATGGCGATTTTCTGATCTATTAATTGACGCAAAATAACTTCCCCCCTAACACACGGCCCGAAGGCCCTATATATAGTGCTCGCAGGCACTTGATTCTGTTACAATTGTACGACTAGGACTCGTATCCTAATGGGACTCTAAAAGCTAATCGGACTATTATTAGTACTACTAATTCAGACTTTGACTTTTGTAACTAACAACACATGCACGTACTAGTACTAATTAAAAGACACTTGACATTAGATGACACGAACCTTTACTACTGTTGAGCTGACAAATAAAAATGACACGGTGCTTGTATGTTGAAATTGAACTCAATTCAACTTTAGTTGGATTTTTCCCACTGTTAAAAACTGGGATGGAGTCCTGAACGTGGGTCTTATTTTCTTCGCTGGTACGATCTGAATTGTATCAGCTGTGCTGGTGTCATTTTGAAAAGTTGCATGCAGATCTTTCCTCTGGCGTCTAGCCGGAACCACATACTTTGGAACAACATCCACAGCCATCATGACCACATCACAAGACCACCCGGTGCGTCGATACCCCGATAGGAACCGCGCGTATCTCGTTCTCAGGACAACACCATCTATGCAAAGTGGACGGTAGCCAAAATACCATCGAGTCGCCCCGAGGCGGCACCGCCGACTGCTAGGTAGGTGGACCAACACTCATGTTGAGCACTGGCCCGTGGGGTTGATTAAGGAACCTCGAGGGCCGGCAAGTCCCTATGCAAGTTTATAGTTGTTATTAGGCAAATGGTAAAACCAATGTTGGGCCTTGCTGGAAGAGTTTTATTCAAAGTGAACTGTCAAGAGGGGCCCATAAACCCTCACCATGTTAGGGACACAAAAATCAAGGAACATAACACCATTATGATGGTAACTAGGGCGGCAAGAGTGGAACAAAACACCAGGCAAAAGGTTGAGCCTTCCACTGTTTACCAAGTATATAGATGCATTAATTAAATAAGAGATCTTGTGATATCCCATGATATCCATGACCCAACATGGAACAACCTGCAACTGCACCTGCAACTAGCAATGCTATAAGAGGGGCTGAGCAAAGCGGTAACATAGCCAAACAACAGCTGCTAGGATGGTGGAAAAGGTTAGAGGTTTTTCATGGCAATTTGGGAGGCTCGATAAACAAGTGGTAGGAAGCGCGACATAGCGATAGCATCAAGACAACTAGCATAGCAATGATAGTAGTGAGATCCAGGGTGACGGTCATCTTGCCTGAAATCTTGCTAGGAAGAAGATCGAGTCCATGAAGAAGACGAACGGGCTTAGACGAACCAATCGTAGTCGAACGAATCCTCACGATCGCAACGAAACAGGAACTATCGAGAAGAAGCACAACCGGAAGGAAGCAAACAACATGGTAAACACACAACACATAAACATGGCATGATGCTCAACCAGTATGATACATGACAAGGCTACATGGTGCTACACATGGCAAGAGATGATGCATACAAGAACATCACACCAAGGCAAGTTTAAATGAGGCGGAAACAACACATAACAATTCCGGTGAGTCCTCATATGCAAATTTCGAAATTGGTCCAGATCTGAATAAAACATTATGTTCAAGTTGTTAAACAGCAAGTTAAGATGCGCCAAGATGATCTACATGAATTTCTAGTCAAGTTACATATAAGGTTCATTTAATTCGGAGCTACGGCCTAGAAGATATGAGCAAAATAAGTTAAACATGCCATTGGTGCAAAATGCATTCAAACATCAAGCAAACACATTCCAAACATGGATACAACAAGATAACATGAAACTACTTGCAATTCAATTCAAGTTTCATATCGAGCATGCTCAAAACGGAGCAACGATGCAACACATACACTCCAAACAAGTTATAACAACAATCTGCCCAAAACAGCAAGTAGGCACTTTGCAATCATCAAAACAACATGCTACAGGAACATATGAACACAAGCTTGATATGTACTCAAAGTACAGATAACATACTTCAAATATCATTAAGGTTCAGGTTCATAGGAAGCAATATTAAACCAAGGTGATCACTGCAAAAAAGCAACTTAATAACACAGATTATGACAGTGGAAAACAGGGCATATGCATGAGAAGAGTTAATATGATGACATGTTGAAGGCAAGAAACAAAGATGCTACAGCAACTATACATACAAACCAAGGGCATGGCATCAAAGTACACATAACAAAGAGCAAATAACATCAAGGCGTCATATGCATATGTGTCGGGGAAACGAACACCTATGGGATCACAAGAATCCTTTCTACATTCGGCGGAGGATTAGATGCATGAAGAGCAGGTCTAGCAGTCAGCACAGGGGGATTTTACCCAGGTTCGGGCCGCAAAGATGTGTAATACCCTAGTCCTGCTTGTCTAGATATATGTGTTCTTGAGCTTTTGAACTAGCTACGCTTCAAGCATGGCCTAAAAGTCTGAATCCTCTCTATGTACGCCTCAGGCCTCCTTTTATACGTAAAGGGATTGCCACAGTGGCACATAGGAGGTGGAAAGCTAGTTACAGTGTACGATCTTATCGCTCGACACCGTAGGACAAACACATTTAATGCCTTGCCTACGTGCCCTCTTACTTATCGGGGACGGCAACAGAAGCCATCCGTCCGTCGCCGCTCCTCCTTGCTTTGACACACTTCCAGGTTGACAAGACATGCAGTGCCATGCTGGCTAACTAGCTGCTGTGTTGGCGCGATGGTAGAGCCTCCACGAATATATGCATGCCGCCACGCAGGCGCCTGCTTAGTTGGCACAATGGTCGTAGCACTGGAGTGGTGGTGAGGTGGAAAATCTTTGTCAGGCGCGGGTCTGGCCGCGGCCCAGCGGTCGTCCCCAGCAAGGCTTGCCGGGGGGCTTTGCAATCGTCCCCGGCAAGGATCTTGCTGGGGTCTTCATCTTATGGTCCCACGTGGACCTGCAGGCTATCAATCTCTATGAAGATCTGCATGCTACCACGCATGCGTTCCAAAATCTTGGTCTTAACATTGTCGATGGTGTCAGAACTCTCATCCTCAAGGGTGATGGGCTTGTTGGTGCTGCATGGGTTGCCCCGACAAGGATGTTGCCGGAGGAGGTCCAACTCACCTTCTGTTCCTTCTTCTTCGAGTATCTGTCTTGGTAGTCTTCGTGTTTTATCTTCTGCTGCCCTGTCGGGCCCGGCCATAGGCGTGGCTACAACTGCCCATGCACAAGTAAGGGGTACAAAAGAACCCGTACTTTTGTACACCGACAGGAGCCCCCGGGCCTGGGCCACACATGAGCGCAAGGCATAGTTGGGCCAGGCCCAAAGCAGTGTGCGGGTACGCGTGGCAGAAACTTAATCTCCCACGATTGCTTCGCCAGTTACGCTTCCCCACGATCCGCGTCGAATGCGTGATGTGGGGGTCATGCGTGGGATGGCCTCAGCATGCTTGCGTCATCCCGCAGTCGATAGTAAAGAGGCGGCTCGTGCTTCCCTTATTAAAAAAGAGGGATTCACAGGGGCGCTACTCATTTACTAAGTGGACTCGGGTCGCAGCCTGCATGGCGCCACACCCCACGATCACGGGGTGGAAAACGGTCGCCCCACCTGTTCCCATGCCTCTGAATCATTCGCCATGTGTCCCCCATGTCTTGGGAAGGGCAGGCGGTGGATGCGGCGGACGTGGGCATTAACACCGAGGTGAGAAACCAGGCATCGCTGATTGGGGCAGCGGGTCGGTTCCGATTCCCTGTACTTCAGGAGGCCATATTGGTTGTGTGGGGCGGACGTCCCTTGGGCTGGGTGGCTGGGCTCCGGCCTTGCTCTTCTATAAAAAGGGAGAGGGACGGTACTTTTCCGCATTCGCCCTCTTGTCCTCCTTCTGCTTGACATCTTTCTTCCATTCACCATGGTGAGAGGGCGCGCCGGCTCTCCGACGGCGGCGACGATGGCTTCTGCTCGACAGCACGCTCCCCCTCCCCTGGAGCTTCTAGCGGCGGAGCCCGCTGCGAGGGGGAGAAGAAGGGGACGAGGCCGAGGACGACGGGGCGGCGCGCCGGCTGTGTTCCCGCTGGTGGCCCTCCTCCAATGGACGGCCATGTCAGAGATCAGCCTCACGAGTTCTTCATTCGGTTGTACAAGCGCGTGTGCGGTCATCTCCGCCTCCCTACCCTGTTTGCTCGGGTGATGGTGCAGGATCTGCCACAGGCTTTCAGGCCACACATGAGGGGCTGCGGGAATGCCAGCACGTGGGTCAATGTCGGCTTCATGAGGGGTTGTGGGAATGGCATCCCTCGCCCTCATGTACCTCCACTGCGGGTGGAAAACTTTCGCACGCGCCCACAGCTTGTCGGAGGGGCACGTTCTCCATTTTAAGTTAATGGAGAATGGCCTGCTCTCCATCAAGGTATTTGGGAGCTCAGGAATCCGCTTAGGATGCTGCATGGAGAGTTCCACTGACGACGAAAGCTCCTCCTCGAACGACAGTGGCGAGGAGGACAGCGCCAGCGATGACGATGGCAGCGGGCGGGAGGACGACGACTCCTACTCCAGCTGACCATCAGTGGCAGCACCATCATCTGCTCCGCCCTCCCCCGGCAACACGCCTTGTCGGGGGTTGTGTCCTGCTGGCTTTGGGTCGGTGGTTGACGGGCTTCCTCGTCAAGCTCTCCATTGCCCCGTTCCCCATGCCAGTCACCTTTCTTCGCCTGTCGTGCCTGGGGAGGAAAAAGGGCAAGAACGGGGATTACGGGGCACTTATCTTTTTTCCAATTTATAGGCACTTGCCAAATCTTAACTTTCTATAAAATATAATCTCCCGAGCCCATGCTTATGTTCTGTAACATCTGTACTTGCATCAGCATATCAATGAAAAAGATGAGCTTTTGCCAGGAACTCATGCACGTACACATTCGTGCAGAGGCGAAATGCCCCTTTAATAAAAATAAATGAGTCTCCCCGGTAAGCTACCTTGCCGACTCCCTTTGTGCCTGTCAGAGAGTCACATCTGCCGGGTTACAGACGCAGGGTCCACCCCCCTGCCAATCTCTTTTTACCAAAGGTTACTACAACCACCCCGACCGAAGCAGCACTCGAGTCGGGGATGGGAGCACCTAAGTCTAAACAAAGTGGATGGGTTTTCTAATGCACAAGTCACAAGTTACGAACATGAATGGGCAGGAGATGAACTTTATCTGGTTGGGTTGTCAGGGACGACATGCCGAGCAGTCTTCTCAATTTCTTGCCAAAGCATTGTCACTGCGGCTGAAAGAAGGAGAGGACAGGGGCACGAAGCCTTGGCGGTTCCCCAGTACCTGCTAGGATCTAAGGTAGCACAATATCCTGGGCAAGCATGCATGCATATATATATATGTATGTATGTATGTATGTATGTATGTATATATATGTTTGTATATATATATATATATACATGGAACCTAGCAGGAACCTGTACATGCTAAAAGCTATCTGACTGTGCACAGGGTCTGCGCCTGCTCTGGACATAGGGTTACATGCCTTGCCAGCAAGGCTAGTACAAAAGGGGGTTGCTGGAGCTCCCGGCAACCGCGCCCTATGGGTAAAACTTGCGAAGATGTTCGATATTACAGGAGTTGCTCACCGGAATGCCATCTTCGGTCTCCAGGTGGACTGTGCCGGGCCTGGTGACTCGTATTGCCTGATAGGGGACTTCCCACTTTGGCGTCAACTTGTTTGAATTCTTGGCGGACTGAACATGCCGAATAACAAGGTCACCTTCATCAAGGCTTCGGGCGCGAACCTTGCGGCTATGATAGCGGCGCAAGGCTTGCTGGTAGCGAGCGGCTCACACAGCAGCTCGAAGACGACCTTCCTCAAGGAGTGTTGCATCATCTTGGTGAACTGCTGTTGCTCAAGCTCATCATAAGCGAGCACTCGAGGTGATCCGTATATGAGTTACGTGGGGAGAACTGCTTCTGCCCCGTATACCAGGGCAAAGGGTGTATGGCCAGTGGCTCGATTTGGTGTCGTTCTGATTTACCAAAGAACTATTGGTAATTCATCAATCCAGCGCCTTCCACACTTGGCGCAGCTTGTCGAAAGTTCTCATTTTGAGGCCTCGCAACACTTGAGTATTTGCCCTTTCCGCTTGGCCATTGCTTCTTGGATGAGCAACAGAAGCAAAGCAAACTTTGCTGTCAAGGTCTTGGATATACTGCATGAAGGTGCGACTCGTGAACTGTATGCCGTTGTCGGTGATGACTCTGTTTGGCATGCCAAAACGGCAAACGAGTCCCTTGAAGAACTTGACGGCCGACCATGATGTCACCTTTCTCACTGGCTCCACTTCCGTCCACTTTGTGAACTTGTGAATTGCAATGTACAAGTACTCAAAGCCCCCGACAACATGGGGAAAGGGGCCCAGTATGTCGAGCCCCCAGACCGAAAATGGCCAGGAAAGAGGAATCGTTTGAAGGGCCTGGGCTAGTTGATGAAGCTTCTCTAAATGAAACTGGCACGCTTCACACTTGGTTACTAGTGTCGTTGCATCCTGGAGGGTAGTGGGCCAGAAGAAACATTGTCGGAATGCTTTGCCGGCAAGGGCTCTTGACCCTATGTGGGAGCCACATATGCCTCCGTGTATTTCTGCCAATAGCTCCAGTCCGTCGGTCTCCTTCTGTATAGGACATCATCCATAAACTGGTACATGCTAGACCGACGGGCTACTTTTTCTGCTTCTTCCTGCTCCTCAAGGAGCTCCCCTGTTTGGAGGAAACGAACTATATGTTGCACCCATGCTGGAGCCTGAGGCTCGACGGTAAGGACTAAAGGCATGTATTCTGCCGCAGGGGCAGCTCTCTCGGCTTGGGAACCTACCAGAGGCTGCTGCTCCCTGTCAAACTTGGGGTACCCGACAACTTCCTTGTCGGCGGCTCCTGGGAGCTCTACGGGAAAGTATTTGTCGGGGCCCACCTTCCTTCACTTGTTCTGCTCTGCTGATGGTTCGACGGATGGCTGAGTTAATTGAAGCACAAAGGTACCTGGTTCCACATGTAGCTTGAGGGAAGCGCGCTTAGACAAGTCATTGGCAATGTTGTTCTCTGCTCGAGAAACATGCCCTGCTTGTAGACCATCAAAGTGCTCTTCCAACTTCTTCACTTCATCCACGTAAGCCTTCATCAACGGGCTCTGATAATCCTTGTTGACTTGCTTGATGACAAGTTGTGAATCTCCTCTGACAATAAGCTTCCTAATCCCGAGGTACGCCGCAATCCTGAGACCGGCAAGCAGCCCCTCATACTCCGTAGTGTTGTTTATTGACCTCTCCCAGGGAAAATACATTTGGACTACGTACTTGAGGCGCTCTCCGTGGGCGCGACGAGCAACACGCCGGCACCAGCACCTTGTAACGAGAAAGCTCCATCGAAGTACATAATCCAATGACTACTTGCCTCTTTGCTGGGAAGGGTGGTCTCTTGAACTTCTTCATCGGGCATGGATGTCCATTCTGCTATGAACTCTGCCAAGGCTCAGCTCTTGATCGTTGAAGTGCTTTCAAATCTGAGCCCAAAGCTCGACAGTTCCAACGCCCACTCCACAATCCTCCCAGTTGCATCTGGGTTGTGCAAGATTCGTTGCAACAGGAGGCGAGTGACCACTGTGATCTCATGTACTTGAAAATAGTGGCGCAGCTTTCTCGAGGCCATAAGAAGGCTGAAAAGCAACTTCTACATGACAGAATACCTTGACCTAGCCCCCTGCAAGAGGGAGCTGACAAAATAGACTGGGTGCTGCACCACCTTCTTCTTCTACCTTGCTTCGCTTACTTGCGCAGACTCTGTCTTGTTGGAACCGGGCTCTGCTGGGGGTTCTCCCTTGCCGGCATCAGGTCCTGCCGGCCCTGGTTCCTCATCCGATGGCCTTGCCACCGTTGTTGCCTCTTCCTCAACTTCTCTCTCCACCACTAGTGCAGCACTGACCACTTGATTCGTTGCTGCCAAATACAGCAGCAACGGCTCTTGTGGTTTGGTTGCGACTAGTATTGGCGTAGAGGAGAGGTACCTCTTTAAATCTTGCAGCGCTGCTTCTGCCTCCGGAGTCCATTTCATTGGACCCGCCTTTTTCAAAATTTTGAAAAAGGGGAGGGCGCGCTCAGTAGACTTAGAGATAAACCTACTTAGGGCGGCAACGCAGCCGGCAAGCCTACGGACGTCCTTGACTCATTTGGGTGCCTCAATCTTCTCAATGGCTTTGATCTTGTCAGGATTCGCTTCAATTCCACGTTGAGACACAAAGAACCCAAGAAGTTTGTCGGATGGCATGCCGAACACACACTTCTCTAGGTTGAGCTAGAGGTTGATCTTGCGCAAATTTGCAAAGTTTTCTTCCAGGTCCTGCACAAGCATAGCCTTGTCTTTGGTTTTGACCATGATATCATCCATGTAGGCTTCCGTATTTCTATGGAGCTGGGCCTCAAAACCAATTTGGACTGCTCGGGCGAATGTTGAACCAGCGCTCTTCAACCCGAAAGGCATCCATACAAAACATTACATACCACATGGAGTGATGAACATGGTCTTTTGTCTTTTATTCATCTTCCTTTGTCATGAAGATCTGATGATATCTTGAGTAAGCGTCAAGGAACAACAGCAGGTCGCACCCAGCAGGGGAGTCCACTATCTAGTCGATACGTGGCAATGGGAAAGGATCCTTTGGACAAGCTTTATTGATATCTGTATAGTCGATACATAGCCTCCACTTCTCATTCGCCTTACGTACTACCACTGGATTGGCCAACCACGTCGGGTGGAGTACTCCCTTGACCAAGCCTGCCGCCTCCAACTTCCTGATCACCTCGATGATGAACTCTTGTTGCTCCAAAGCTTGCTTTCTGACCTTCTGCTTGACGGGCCATGCATGGGGGCAGACAGCAAGATGGTGCTCAATCACCTCCCTGGGAACGCTGGGGATATCGGATGCTTGCCATGCAAACACATCAACATTCGCCCGCAGGAAGGCGATGAGCGCGCTTTCCTATTTGCTGTCAAGGGTGGAACTTATGGTGAAAGCCCCGCCCGTGCCATCCTCCTTGACGGGTACCTTCTTGGTTTCTGGTGGGGCCGCCTTAGACTTCTTGCTCTTGCCGGTAGAGCTCTTTGGCACGTCCTCAGCGGGAACGCAGCACTCCCAAGAGCCGCGTTTGCCGGGGTGAGTGCAGGAACCCTTGCCGGAGCCTGGAGTCTTGCCAGCAGCCAAGGCCTTGCTGGTCTTCTTCTCGGCGGCGGGAGCAAGTGCCTTGGCAGCGGACGCTGCAACCACCTCTCGATAGAGCTGACCGCCGCAGATGAGCGCATCCTTCTTGTCGCAGCTGACGGTGATGATGCTCATTGGGGCGGGCATCTTCAGCTTGTTGTATGCGTAGTGTGATGCCGCCATGAACTTGGCCAGCACCGGGCGGCCAAGGATCCCGTTATATGGCAACGGGATCTCAGCAACATCAAAAATGATTCTCTCTGTCCTGTAATTAAGGTCGCCACCAAACGTAATTGGTAGCATGACCTTTCCCTTGGGCTGGCTCCTCCCCAGATTGATCCCTTGGAACGTACCCGTTTCCTCAAGATCTTCATCAGGGATCTGCAGCCTCTTGATCACGTTGGGCGAGATCAAGTTCAGGCCGGCCCCACCATCAACTAATATTTTCGTCACCTTGAGGTTGCGTATTGTTGGTGATACCAATAGCAAACACCCAACCGCAGTTGTGCAATCAGGGTGATCCTCGGCGTCAAAAATGATAGGCGTGTGGGACCACCTTAGCGGCTTCTGGGCGTCGACCATCGGTTCCGTTGCATTAATCTCACGCGCCCACTATTTCAGTTGGTGGTGGGAAGAATGCAACGAGGCACCTCTGTCAACACACATGACTTCTCTCGCCTTCTAATCCCATGCTCGGTGGATTCGTCATCATCGTCATCATCACCATCCTCTACTTTCTTGTCACGGCCTCGGGCAGGCCTCTCTTGTTGCTTCTCCTTGTCGCCGCGACCTCCTCGGCCGCCGTGCTTCCTGCCGGATCCTTTAGCGCCACCTTGGCCCTTCTTCTTGTCTCGTCTCTCGTACCCAGCCCTTTGCTTCTCCATCAGCAGCTCCACTTGGCGGCAATTCTGGAGGTCATTGCCCTTGGTACGGTGAATCTTGCAGTACTGCTTGTCGGAGCCCTCTGACTTCCCAGCAGCCGCCAAGGCCTGGCAGGCATTGCACCCAGGAATCTCCTTGCCGGGGTCGTCAACCTTGGCCTTCTTGGTGGTGCCGAGGTCGCTGGATTGCTCGATGGAAAGCATGGTCTTTCCCTTGTGCTTCCTGTTACATTCTCGGCCCTTCTTTGCTGGGGCGACGGCGTCTTCGTCTTCAGAGTCACTTCCCGAGTCGGATCTTCACTGGGGTACTTTCTTCCTTCCTCAGCTCGGGCACATATGTCGTCCAGAACGTACAGTTTGGCAACATCTGCAACCTTGTTCATCACCAGCTCTTCACGCATCCTATGATTGCGCACGTTCTGATGGAACGTGTTGATGACAGCGGCGGGATGAACATCGGGGATGTTGTACTCCACACGGCTGAATCTCTGTATGTATTTGCGCAAGCATTTGCCGTCCCTTTGAGGGATCACATGCAAATCGCTTGCCTGGCCAGGAGCTACATGGCCGCCCGTGAAGGCACCAACAAACTCCTGGCACAGATCGGACCAAGAGGAGATGGAGCCTATCGGCAAATGCATCAACCATGACCTAACGTTGGGCTTGAGCGCCAACGGGAAATAGTTGGTGAGTACCTTGTCGTCTCATGCTCCGGCAGCTTGCATCGCGATGTGTAAATGCTCAGGAACTTAGACGGATGGGTCTTGCCGTCGTACTCCTCCGGTTTGAACACACGGGTGTTGGGCCACTGGAACTGCCGTAGCTCATGGGTGAACGCTGGACAAGTTATTGCATAGGGCAAGTCGCTAGCATCTCCCGGCATAGGCTTGTATGCAGTAGGCCCAGCACTCCAATCAGACTGGTGATGTGCCTCCCGTCGCCGCTCGATAGTGCTCAGGGCATCTTCCTTGAGCTGCTCTCGAAGAACTTGACGTTGGTCGCAACGCGCCCGTGGATCAGACGACGCCGTGGACACGTTGTCACGGGCGTCAACCCGATGGGCTGGCCGCGGTGGAGGGGAGTGCACCGTGGTTGCGGCGCCTTTAACCCTTCCACTATCAACGAGCGTCGGATCGATAGTCCGGTGCCGTGAGGGACTTTCTTCCCGGTGTCCATCCCTATTGGCATGGCCAATAAGACTTTGGATGGCAGCCCTCCAATCTTCTTGCTTCTCCAGAGTAGGAGGAAAGTCGAGGAGTAGCTGCGCTTGCACCAATGCTTCTGCTCGTGTGGGTGGCAGCGACAGGCGCGAGGAATGGGAGGAACTCGGACTTCTAACTACATTAGAAGGAGTCCCCTCATGATTCCGCCGCCACCCGCCTTTTTTGCTAGCATCATGGCATGCATGTCGGCCCTGCGCGTCGTAAGAGTGACGCTGAGGGCTCTTGCCACGGCGACGCCCGGGGTCCTCACCGTCACGGTGCTGTTCATCGCGCATGCGCTGGGAAGACCGCGGCGCGTGCGCTGGCGGGGGCGTCCTTCTGCCCTTGGAGGTCCCCGCACCACCCATAGGTAGCGCGGCTCTGTCCTTGGGCGCGGCGGTGTGCGGGTCGTCGTCACTGCTGCGGACGACACCGCTCGCCTGGCTTCTCGTATCTGGGTGGCGTGGACCATCTTGATCTCCTCCACCACTAGCGTCTGCCACATCGCCCCCTACCTGGCGCGCCAAAGATGTCAGGGAAACGAACACCTATGGGATCAAAAGAAACCCTTCTACGTTCGGCGGGGGATTAGCTGCACGAAGAGCAGGTCTAGTAGTCAACACAGGGGGATTTTACCTAGGTTCGGGCCGCAAAGATGCGTAATACCCTACTCCTACTTGTCTGGATAAATGTGTTCTTGAGCTTTTGAACTAGGTACGGTGCGAGCATGGTCCAAAAGTCTGAATCCTCTCTCTGTACGCCTCGGGCTTCCTTTTATACGTAAAGGGGTTGCCATAGTGGCACACATGAGGTGGAAAGCTAGCTACAGTGTACGAGCTTATCACTCAGCACCGTAGGACAAATGCATTTAATGCGTTGCCTACGTGCCCTCTTACTTTATCGGGGACGGCAACAGAAGTCATCCCATCCGTCGTCGTTCCTCCTTGCTTCGACATGCGTCCAGGCTGACGAGACATGCAGTGTCACGCTTGCTAACTAGCTGCTATGTTGGCGCGATGGTAGAGCCTCCACGAAGATTTGCATACCGCCATGCAGACGCCTACTTAGTTGGCACACTGGTCGTCACACTAGAGTGGTGGTGAGGTGGCAAATCTTTGCCAGGCACGGGTCTGGCCGCGGCCCAGCGGTCGTCCCCGGCAAGGCTTGCTGGGGGGCTTCGCAATCGTCCCTGGCAAGGATCTTGCCGAGGGTCTTCATCTTCTGGTCCCACATGGACCCAGTTGGGGAACGTGGTAATTTCAAAAAAAATCCTATGCACACGCAAGATCATGGTGATGCATAGCAACGAGAGGGGGAGTGTATCTTCATACCCTTGAAGATCGCTAAGTGGAAGCGTTTATCAACGCGGTTGATGTAGTCGTACACCTTCACGATCCGCCCCGATCAAGTACCGAATGTACAGCACCTTCGCGTTCAGCACATGTTCAGCTCGATGACGTCCTCGCCATCTTGATCCAACAAGACAGGCGAAGTAGTAGATGAGTTCCGGCAGCACAACGGCATGGTGACGGTGTTGGTGAAGAACAATCTCCGCAGGGCTTCGCCTAAGCACTACAGAAACTATGACGAAGGATAAACTAGAGGGGATGGGGTTGCGTCACACGGCTTAGTGTTTCTTGATGTGTCTTTGGTGCTAGCCCTGCCCCTCTATTTATATGTTGAGCCTTGGGGTCGAAACTTGGAGTAAAAGTCTCCACAAAGTCGGTTTCACCCGAAAGGCAAGAGTCCTTCTCAGACTCCAGGGCCAGACGCCAGGGTTCCTAGCGTCTGGACCCAGACGCCAGGGACCCTGGCATCTGGCCCCTGGACTCCGCAAAACTTCCTTTTGTGCTTTCCTAAAACCTTGTGGGCTTTCCCCTTTGGCCCAAATAATGTGTTCTCGTATGCAAACATTTCGGGAAACATCCGGAACTACTTCCGATGAATTCCGGAACCCTTTCGGAGACCAAACAACATTATCCCATATATTAAACTTTATCTCCGGACCATTCCGGAGTTCCTCATCATGTCCGTGATCTCATCCGGGACTTCGAACAACATTCAGTTACCAACATACATAACTCATATAATACTATATCATCAACGAACGTTAAGTGTATGGACCCTACGGGTTCGAGAACTCGGTAGACATGACCGATACATCTCTTTGGTCAATAACCAATAGCGGAACCTGGATGCCCATATTGGCTCCTACATATTCTACAAAAACCTTTATCGGTCGAACCGCATAACAAAATACTTTGTTCCCTTTGTTATCGGTATGTTACTTGCCCGAGATTCGATCGTCGGTATCTCAATACCTAGTTCAATCTCGTTACCGGCAAGTCTCTTTACTCGTTCCATAATGCATCATCCCGTAACTAACTCATTGGTGACATTGCTTGCAAGGCTTATAGTGATGTGCATTACCGAGAGGACCCAGAGATACCTCTCCGACAATCAGAGTGACAAATTCTAATCTCGAAATACGTCAACTCAACAAGTACCTTCGGAGACACCTGTAGTGCACCTTTATAATCACTCGGTTACGTTGTGACGTTTGGTTGCACACAAAGTGTTCCTCCGGTAAGCGGGAGTTACATAATCTCATAGTCATAGGAACATGTATAAGTCATGAAGAAAGCAATAGCAACATACTAAACGATCAAGTGCTAAGCTAACGGAATGGGTCAAATCAATCACATCATTCTTCTAATGATGTGATCCCATTGATCAAATGATAACTCATATCTATGGTTAGGAAACTCAACCTTCTTTGATCAATGAGCTAGTAAAGTAGAGGCATACTAGTGACACTATGTTTGTCTATGTATTCACACATGTATTATGTTTCCGGTTAATACAATTCTAGCATGAATAAAAAACATTTATCATGATATGAGGAAATAAATAATAACTTTATTATTGCCTCTAGGGCATATTTCCTTCAGTCTCTCACTTGCACTAGTCAATAATCTAGATTGCACAGTAATGATTCTAACACCCATGGAGTCTTGGTGCTGATCATGTTTTGCTCGTGCAAGAGGCTTAGTCAAGGGTCTGCAACATTCAGATCCGTATGTATCTTGCAAATCTCTATGTCTCCCACTTGGACTTGGTCCCGGATGGAATTGAAGCGTCTCTTGATGTGCTTGGTTCTCTTGTGAAATCTAGATTCCTTTGCCAAGGCAATTGCACCAGTATTGTCACAAAAGATTTTCATTGGTCCTGATGCACTAGGTATGACACCTAGATCGGATATGAACTCCTTCATCCAGACTCCTTCATTTGTTTCTTCCGAAGCAGCTATGTACTCCGCTTCACACATAGATCCCTCCACGACGCTTTGTTTAGAACTGCATCAACTGACAGCTCCACCATTCAATATAAACACGTATCCGGTTTGCGATTTAGAATCGTCCGGATGAGTGTCAAAGCTTGCATCGACGTAACCATTTACGATCAGCTCTTTGTCACCTCCATAAATGAGAAACATATCCTTAGTCCTTTTCAGGTACTTCAGGATGTTCTTGACCACTGTCCAGTGATCCACTCCTGGATTACTTTGGTACCCCCCTGCAAAACTAGTAGCAAGGCACACATCAGGTCTGGTACACACCATTGCATACATGATAGAGCCTATGGCTGAAGCATAGGGAACATCCTTCATTTTCTCTCTATCTTCTGCAGTGATCGAGCATTGAGTCTGACTCAACTTCACACCTTGTATTACAGGCAAGAACCCTTTCTTTGCTTGATCCATTTTGAACTTTTTCAAAACTTTATCAAGGTATGTACTTTGTGAAAGTCCAATTAAGCGTCTTGATCTATCTCTATAGATCTTGATGCCCAATATAACAGCAGCGTCACCGAGGTCTTTCATTGAAAAACTTTTATTCAAGTGTCCTTTTATGCTATCCAGAAATTCTATATCATTTCCAATCAACAATATGTCATCCACATATAATATCAGAAATGCTACAGAGCTCCCACTCACTTTCTTGTAAAAAGAGGCTTCTCCAAAAGTCTGTACAAAACCATATGCTTTGATCACACTATCAAAGCGTTTATTCCAACTCTGAGAGGCTTGCACCAGTCCATAAATGGATCGCTGGAGCTTGAACACTTTGTTAGCACCTTTTGGATCAACAAAACCTTCTGGTTGCATCATATACAACTCTTCTTCCAGAAATCCATTCAGGAATGCAGTTTTGACATCCATTTGCCAAATTTCATAATCATAAAATTCGGCAATTGCGAACATGATTTGGACAGACTTAAGCATCGCTACGGGTGAGAATGTCTCATCGTAGTCAACCCCTTGAACTTGTCGAAAACTTTTCACAACAAGTCGAGCTTTGTAGACAGTAACATTACCATCAGCGTCAGTCTTCTTCTTGAAGATCCATTTATTCTCGATGGCTTGCCGATCATCGGGCAAGTCAACCAAAGTCCACACTTTGTTCTCATACGTGGATCCCATCTCAAATTTCATGGCCTCAAGCCATTTTGCGGAATCTGGGCTCATCATCGCTTCCTCATAGTTCGTAGGTTCACCATGGTCAAGTAACATGACCTCCAGAATAGGATTACCATACCACTCTGGTGCGGATCTTACTCTGGTTGACCTACGAGGTTCGGTAGTAACTTGATCTGAAGTTTCATGATCAATATCATTAGCTTCCTCACTAATTGGCGTAGGCGTCACAGGAACCAGTTTCTGTGATGAACTACTTTCCAATAAGGGAGCAGGTACAGTTACCTCATCAAGTTCTACTTTCCTCCCACTCACTTCTTTCGAGAGAAACTCCTTCTCTAGAAAGGATCCATTCTTAGCAACGAATGTCTTGCCTTCTGATCTGTGATAGAAGGTGTACCCAACAGTTTCCTTTGGGTATCCTATGAAGACACATTTCTCCAATTTGGCTTCGAGCTTATCAGGTTGAAGCTTTTTCACATAAGCATCGCAGCCCCAAACTTTAAGAAATGACACCTTTGGTTTCTTACCAAACCATAGTTCATAAGGCGTCATCTCAACGGATTTTGATGGTGCCCTATTTAACGTGAATGCATCCGTATCTAAAGCATAACCCCAAAACGATAGCGGTAAATCAGTAAGAGATATCACAGATTGCACCATATCTAGTAAAGTACGATTACGACGTTCGGACACACCATTACGTTGTGGTGTTCCAGGTGGCGTGAGTTGCGAAACTATTCCGCATTGGTTCAAGTGTAGACCAAACTTGTAACTCAAATATTCTCCTCCACGGTCAGATCGTAGAAACTTTATTTTCTTGTTATGATGATTTTCCACTTCACTATGAAATTGTTTGAACTTTTCAAATGTTTCAGACTTATGTTTCATTAAGTAGATATACCCATATCTGCTCAAATAATCTGTGAAGGTGAGAAAATAACGATATCCGCTGCGAGCCTCAATATTCATTGGACCACATACATCAGTATGTATGATTTCCAACAAATCTATTGCTCGCTCCATTGTTCCGGAGAACGGCGTTTTAGTCATCTTGCCCATAAGGCATGGTTCGCAAGTACCAAGTGATTCATAATCAAGTGATTCCAAAAGTCCATCAGTATGGAGTTTCTTCATGCGCTTTACACCAATATGACCTAAACGGCAGTGCCACAAATAAGTTGCACTATCATTATCAACTCTGCATCTTTTGGCCTCAACATTATGAATATGTGTATCACTACTATCGAGATTCAATAAAAATAGACCACTCTTCAAGGGTGCATGACCATAAAAGATATTACTCATATAAATAGAACAACCATTATTCTCAGATTTCAATGAATAACCGTCTCGCATTAAACAAGATCCAGATATAATGTTCATGCTCAACGCTGGCACCAAATAACAATTATTCAGGTCTAAAACTAATCTCGAAGGTAGATGTAGAGGTAGCATGCCGATGGCGATCACATCGACTTTGGAACCATTTCCCACGCGCATCGTCACCTCGTCCTTTGCCAGTCTTTGCTTAATCCGTAGTCCCAGTTTTAAGTTGCAAATATTAGCAACAGAACCAGTATCAAATACCCAGGTGCTACTGCAAGCTCTGGTAAGGTACACATCAATAACATGTATATCACATATACCTTTGTTCACCTTGCCATCCTTCTTATCCTCCAAATACTTGGGGCAGTTCCGCTTCCAGTGACCAGTCTGCTTGCAGTAGAAGCACTCAGTCTCGGGCTTAGGTCCAGACTTGGGTTTCTTCTCTTGAGCAGCAACTTGTTTGTCGTTCTTCTTGAAGTTCCCCTTCTTCTTCCCTTCACCCTTTTTCTTGGAACTGGTGGTCTTGTTGACCATCAACACTTCATGCTCCTTCTTGATTTCTACCTCTGCAGGCTTTAGCATTGTGAAGAGCTCGGGAATTGTCTTGTTCATCCCTTGCATATTATAGTTCATCACGAAGCCCTTGTAGCTTGGTGGCAGTGATTGAAGAATTCTGTCAATGACACTATCATCAGGAAGATTAATTCCTAGTTGAATCAAGGGATTGTTATACCCAGACATTTTGAGTATATGTTCACTAACAGAACTATTCTCCTCCATCTTGCAGCTATAGAACTTATTGGAGACTTCATATCTCTCAATCCGGGCATTTGCTTGAAATATTAACTTCAACTCCTGGAACATCTCATATGCTCCATGACGTTCAAAACGTCGTTGAAGTCCCGGTTCTAAGCCGTAAAGCATGGCACACTGAACTATCGAGTAGTCATCAGCTTTGCTCTGCCAGACGTTCTTAACATCGTCAGTTGCATCTGCAGCAGGCCTGGCACCTAGCGGTGCTTCCAGGACGTAATTCTTCTGTGCAGCAATGAGGATAATACTCAAGTTACGGACCCAGTCCATGTAATTGCTACCATCATCTTTCAACTTTGCTTTCTCAAGGAATGCATTAAAATTCAACGGAAACAACAGCACGGGCCATCTATCTACAACAACATAGATAAGAAAAATACTATCAGGTACTAAGTTCATGATAAATTCAAGTTCAATTAATCATATTACTTAAGAACTCCCACTTAGATAGACATCTCTCTAATCATCTAAGTGATCACATGATCCAAATCAACTAAACCATAACCGATCATCACGTGAAATGGAGTAGTTTTCAATGGTGAACATCACTATGTTGATCATATCTACTATATGATTCACACTCGACCTTTCGGTCTTAGTGTTCCGAGGCCATATCTGCATATGCTAGGCTCGTCAAGTTTAACCCGAGTATTCTGCGTGTGCAAAACTGGCTTGCACCCGTTGTAGATGAACGTAGAGCTTATCACACCCGATCATCATGTGGTATCTCGGCACGACGAACTTTTCCAATGGTGCATACTCAAGGAGAACATTTTTATCTTGAAATTTAGTGAGAGATCATCTTATAATGCTACCGTCAATCAAAGCAAAATAAGATGCATAAAGGATAAACATCACATGCAATCAATATAAGTGATATGACATGGCCATCATCATCTTGTGCTTGTGATCTCCATCTCCGAAGCACCGTCATGATCACCATCGTCACCGGCGTGACACCTTAATCTTCATCGTAGCATCGTTGTCGTCTCGCCAACTATTGCTTCTACGACTATCGCTACTGCCTAGTGATAAAGTAAAGCAATTACAGGGCGATTGCATTGCATACAATAAAACGACAACCATATGGCTCCTGCCAGTTGCCAATAACTCTATTACAAAACATGATCATCTCATACAATAAAATTTAGAATCATGTCTTGACCATATCACATCACAACATGCCCTGCAAAAACAAGTTAGACGTCCTCTACTTTGTTGTTGCAAGTTTTACGTGGTTGCTACGGGCTGAGCAAGAACCGTTCTTACCTACGCATCAAAACCACAATGATATTTCGTCAAGTTAGTGCTGTTTTAACCTTCAACAAGGACCGGGCGTAGCCACACTCGGTTCAACTAAAGTTGGAGAAACTGACACCCGCCAGCCAGCTATGTGCAAAGCACGTCGGTAGAACCAGTCTCGCATAAGCGTACGTGTAATGTCGGTCCGGGCCGCTTCATCCAACAATACCGCCGAACCAAAGTATGACGTGCTGGTAAGCAGTATGACTTGTATCGCCCACAACTCACTTGTGTTCTACTCATGCATATAACATCTACGCATAAACCTGGCTCGGATGCCACTGTTGGGGAACATGGTAATTTCAAAAAAAATCCTACGCACACGCAAGACCATGGTGATGCATAGCAACGAGAGGGGGAGTGTATCTTCATACCCTTGAAGATCGCTAAGCGGAAGCGTTTATCAGCTCGGTTAATGTAGTCATACACCTTCACAATCCGCCCCGATCAAGTACCGAACATACGGCACCTCCGCATTCAGCACACGTTCAGCTCGATGACGTCCTCGCCTTCTTGATCTAGCAAGACGGGCGAAGTAGTAGATGAGTTCTGGCAGCACGTCGGCGTGGTGACGGTGTTGGTGAAGAACAATCTCCGCAGGGCTTCACCTAAGCACTACGGAAACTATGACGGAGGATAAACTAGAGGGGACGGGGTTGCCAGCACACGGCTTGGTGTTTCTTGAAATGTCTTTGGTGCTAGCCCTGCCCCTCTATTTATATGGTGAGGCTTGGGGTTAAAACTTGGAGTAAAAGTCTCCACAAAGTCGGTTTCACCGAAAGGCAAGAGTCCTTCTCGGACTCTAGGGCCAGACGCCAGGGTTCCTAGCGTCTGGCTCCTGGACTCCGCAAAACTTCCTTTTGCGCTTACCAAAAACCTTGTGGGCTTTCCCCTTTGGCCCAAATAACGTGTTCTCGTACCCAAACATTTCGGGAAACATCCGGAACCCCTTCCGGTGAATTTTGGAACCCTTCCGGAGACCAAACAACATTATCCCATATATTAAACTTTATCTCCAGACCATTCCGGAGTTCCTCGTCATGTCTGTGATCTCATCCGGGACTCCGAACAACATTCGGTTACCAACATACATAACTCATATAATACTATATCGTCAACGAACGTTAAGCATGCGGACCCTACGGGTTCGAGAACTATGTAGACATGACCGAGACATCTCTCTAGTCAATAACCAATAGCGGAACCTGGATGCCCATATTGGCTCCTACGTATTCTGCAAAGATCTTTATCGGTCAAATCGCATAACAAAATACTTTGTTCCATTTGTTATCGGTATGTTACTTGCCCGAGATTCGATCGTCGGTATCTCAATACCTAGTTCAATCTCATTATCGGCAAGTCTCTTTACTCGTTCTGAAATGCATCATCCCGTAACTAACTCATTAGTGACATTGCTTGCAAGGCTTATAGTGATGTGCATTGCCGAGAGGTCCCAGAGATACCTCTCCAACAATCAGAGTGACAAATTCTAATCTCGAAATACGTTAACTCAACAAGTACCTTCGGAGACACCTGTTGTCACGCCCAATATGCGACCCTATCCTAAAGGAACTCGAAGGTCCTACCAAGGATAGAAGCGCATATTGGAGACGCTTTTGCAAGATGGGTATCATTACGTCGTACCATTACATAATAGTTGGGGGTACATACAAGAGGCATACAATGCCACACGAATACAACATCACCACACATAAGAGCAACATCCGACTACGGATGAAACACAAACAGAAACTCAAACGACATCCACCCTGCTAGCCCAGGCTGCCGACCAGGAACCTATCCCCTGAACGACGAAGTAGAAGAAGAACTCAAAACAAGCAAGCATCCCTCTCGCATCATGATCATCGCATAACCTGTACCTGCAACTGTTGTTGTAGTAATCTGTGAGCCACGAGGACTCAGCAATCCCATTACCATGGGTATCAAGACTACCAAAGCTTAACTGGGTATGGAAAGGATAAGTGGTGAGGTTGAAGCAGCGTCTAAGCATATATGGTGGCTAACATACGCAAATAAGAGCGAGAAGAGAAGCAACACAACGGTCGAGAAGCTAGAAGTGATCAAGAAATGATCCTGAAACTACTTACGTTCATACATAACTCAAACCGTGTTCACCTCCCGGACTCCGCCGAGAAGAGACCATCAAGGCTACACACGCGGTTGATGCATTTTAATTCGAATTTGGTGTCAAGTTCTCTACAGCCGGACATTAATAAATTCCCATCTACCACATAATTGTGGGCACGGCTTTCGAAAGTTTATACCCTGCAGGGGTGTCCCAACTTAGCCCATTATAAGCTCTCACGACCAACGAAGGATATTCCTTCTCCCGGGAATACCCGATCAGTCTCGGAATCCCGGTTACAAGACATTTCAACAATGGTAAAATAAGACCAGCAAGACCGCCTGAATGTGCCGACAAATACCGATAGGAGCTGCACATATCTCGTTCTCAGGGCACACTGGATGATTCAAGCTACGAGTAAAACCAACCCTGAAGTTTCCGCGAGGTGGCCCCGCAGGCTACTCAGTTCGGACCAACACTTAGAGAAGCATTGGCCCAAGGGGGTTTAAAATAAACATGACCCTCGGGTTTGCAACCCCAAGGGAAAGTTATAGGTTGTTAGGAAAATGTAAAACCAAAGTTGGGCCTTGCTGGAGGAGTTTTATTCAAAGCGAACTGTCAAGGGGTTCCCATACACCCAGCCGCATAAGGAACGCAAATCAAGGAACATAACACTGGTATGATGGAAACTAAGGCGGCAAGAGTGGAACAAAACACCAGGCATAAGGCCGAGCCTTCCACCCTTTACCAAGTATATAGATGCATTAATTAAATAAGAGATATTGTGATAACCTAACATAATCCTGTCCATCATGGAGCAATCTTCGACTTCACCTGCAACTAACAATGCTATAAGAGGGGCTGAGCAAAGCAGTAACATAGCCAAGCAACGGTTTGCTAGGAAGGGGGGAAGGTTAGAGGCTGACATGGCAATTTGGGAGGCTTGAAAAGCAAGTGATAGGTAGCGCAGCATAGCGATAGAACGAAGCAACTAGCATAGCAATGATAGTAGTGAGATCCAGGGAAACGATCATCTTGCCTGAAATCCCGCTAGGAAGAAGAACAAGTCCATGAATAAGAAGAACGGGTGAATACGAACCAAGCGTAGACGAACGAATCCTCACGATCGCAACGAAACAGGAACTATCGAGAAGAAGCACAATCGGAAAGGAGCAAACCACATGGTAAACACACAACACATGAACATGACAAGATGCTCAACCAAGCATGATGCATGACAAAGGCTATATGATGCTACTCATGGCAAGAGATGACGCATACAAGAGCAACACATCAAAGCAAGTTTAAACCGGAAACAACATATAACAAATCCGGTAAGCCCTCATATGCAAATTTTGAAATTGGTCCAGATCTGAATAAACCTTATGTTAAAGTTGTTAAACAGCAAGTTAATATGCACCAAGATGATCTACATGAAATTCTAGTCAAGTTACATATAAAGTTCATTTAGTTCGGAGCTACGGCCTAGAAGATATGAGCAAAACAAGCTAAACATGGCATTGATGCAAAATGCATTCAAACATCAAGCAAACACTCTCAAAACATGGATGCAACATGATAAGATGAAACTACATGCAATTCTAAGCAAGTTTCATATAGAGCATGTTCAAAATGGAGCAACGGTGCAACACATACACTCCAAACAAGTTATACCAACAATCTGCCCAAAACAGCAAGTAGGCACTTTGCAAATATCAAAACAACTTGCTACAGGAATCTTATGAGCACAAACTTGACATGCGCTTCACGTAAAGATAACATACTTCGAATATAATTAAAGGTTCAGGTTCATAGGCATCAAGATTAAACCAATATGATCAATGCAAAATGCAACTTTATAACACAGGAGCATATACATGAGCAGAGTTAATATGATGGCATGTTGGAGGCATGAAACAAAGATGCTACAGCAACTATACATAGCAACCAAGGGCATGGAATCCAAGTACACATAACAAATATCAAATAACATCATGGCATCATATACATATGGCTCATGGATTAGTAGGAACAAACATGACAATATTGAATGTTGAAACAGTTTCAGCAAGTATAAAATAGCAACATTATGATAGCATGTTTGCACGCATATAACAGAGGCATATGATCTCCAAAATTAGCAAACATGACATTTGAACACAGTACTCATAGCATACTACAAAACATGTAATTGGAGCATCCCCAGAATAGGCATGGATCACTCAATAACAAGCTCACAACATAGCATCATGAAGCTAACAGGAATCTGGAACACTATATAAGCATGTTCATGGCAATGAGAATATATGCTACAGGACATATATTAGGAATCGAAAGGCATGGCATGATAGATAATAACATAGGCAACAAAACATGTTCACGAAGAATCTCCATAATATGCATGGATTAATTGGTAGCATCATGTAAACATGGCAACATGATATGACAGATTCAGCAATGACAGAATATTAACAGCAAGTAGGCCACTTCACAAGCTTGATGCACTCACTACAGGGCATATAAAAATACATGGATTGCACTCCTGTAAATATGGCATGGAAGTGCTCCTAAAACATGTAGACATCATGCTCAAAGGATGCACACACAAAATGCAACAAAAATGACAATCAGCAAGTTACAGCAGTTTTCAGCAGTTAAAAGCAACATGCACTTTTGCAACAGGGATTATGATATCAAGATACACCCTAACATGAATGAAAATCACTCCAACATGTAGATCATGAAGAGAAGAACATGTACATATCGAGATCATCATCATAGCATAAGCAGGGACAAAGTTGTAGCACACACGGGATGCACAAATGATGTTGACAATCAGCAGATTCCAACAATTCATATCACATAGCAGTTTTGCAACAAAGATTAAGGCATCAATATGAATAGTAACATGCATGTGAACTACTCCATCATGAAGAGCACTCTGAGATGAACATTTTGACATATTATACACCCAAAACAGAGTCACATGCTCAAAGATACAGGCACCACAATATGCACACTTAATATGCAAACTCCGGGACTTGGCAGTTTTTACGGAAAAAAACACGGATGAGTGCTAATTAGCTAAGCAGTGCACTGGGCGAGGGATAGGGTCGGTGGGGGCGCACTCACCTCGCGGGCTCGGCCCAGTTTGCGGGGGAGGATGGAGGCAGGCCGACTTGGGCCGGACGGAGTTGGGCTCTAGGAGGCCCACGCGGGCGCCCCAGAGGGTCAACGCCAGCACGGGAGCAGCGGCCATCGGCGCTGGGCGGGGCCGGCGACGAACGAACTCCGGTGGCAATGGGACGACGACGGTGAG
This sequence comes from Triticum dicoccoides, assembly GCF_002162155.2. NCBI lineage: Eukaryota > Viridiplantae > Streptophyta > Magnoliopsida > Poales > Poaceae > Triticum > Triticum dicoccoides. The sequence continues at coordinate 249,110,446 of NC_041381.1, forward strand.
GTGCCAAAGGGGCAGCAGAGGGTGGATCCGGCGCGGACGGGCGTGGAGAGGAAGAAGCTAGGGTTTATCTGCGAGAAATTCGGGGGAGGGGACTAATTTATAGGTAGAGGGAGCTAGGAGAGTCCAAATAAGGAGCGGTTTTCGCCCACACGATCGTGATCAAATAGTGAAGAGCATGAAGGGGAGTTAGATGGGCTAGGTGGGCTGTGTGAAGAGGTGCTCGGCTGCAAAGAGAAGGGGGTTTCCGTTAACTCGGTTAACCGTTGGGGCATCAAACGACCTCCAAATGGAACGAAATTTGACAGGCGGTCTACCGGTGATATACCAAGGCCACTCGGCAAATCTCGGCCCATTCCGAGAATGTTTTTCGGTGGCTCACAAAACAAGGTCTGAGAGGGGCGACGGGCGCATGCGAGTGTGGTTGGGCTCGGAACGGACAACGGAGAGAACTGGGAGGACCCGAACGGATGCAAGTTTTGAAAAACATGCAGATGATGACATGGCAAAAAGCAACATGCAAGAAAATGACATTGTCAGATGTTGGGTTCCGGCAGACCCTTCAGGTTCAAACTCTGGGGTGCGCACAAAGATATCTCCCCTACCGATCTACGCTCGATCGCCTCGCGAGAATCTGGGCTAGAACGATGAACAACACGAGGGACACAAGGTTTATACTGGTTTGGGCCACCATTGTGGTGTAATACCCTACTCCAATGTGTGGTGTGGTGGATTGCCTCAGAGGCTGATGATGAACAGTACAGGGGAAGAACAGCCTCGCGAGAGGTGTTCTTGAGCTGGTGCGATGAACTGATTGGATGAGTTCGATCGCCTTTCTCTCTAATGAGCACTCGATGAATCCATCTTTCCTCTGTGATGACTAGTCCTATTTATAGAGGCCCTGATCCTCTTCCCAAATATTGAGCGGGAAGGGCGCCAACAACGGCCATTTTAAAGGGGAACATCTAGTACAAGTTATCCTGACTAAAGTTGGTCTTCGTCTGCCAAAAGCACTAGCGATGACGCTGTCTTGGGCTCCACGGTGACCTCCATCCTGCCGCTCTGCTGGTCTTGGTCTCGTTGCACTGAAATGGCAACATTTGCCTGATGCCTCGGTACTCCACGCCTGTGCTTGCCCTATTTGCACCAAAGAGGAAACAAGGACACTGCGTAGGCCGGCGCTTGCCTGGCGCCCGCCTGGTCTCAATCGTCATGGCTTGCGTCACGAGCACCTCGCGAGGTAACCTGCCTTGATCGCTCCGCCTCCTCGCGAGCCTCCCTGGCAAGGCCGTTCCCGAGGAAGTCTTGCGTCGTCTGCCCCGCAAGGCTTGGCCCCTCGCGAGGGTCTTGAATCTTGTGCTGATGAAGGTGGGCCGTACTGGGCCCCCACTTGAGCCACGCCGCGGGCCGCAGGCAGGCAAGTTTGGGGACCCCCATTCCCAGAAAGCCGACAGTAGCCTTGGGGCCCAAGGTGCGCTCGGACTTGGCTTAGGAGAGAAGCGAAGGGGCAAGAGCGGAGCGCCGCGGGCCCCATCAGCCTGCGGCCTTGGGCGCCATGTGGTGGTTGATTGGACGTGGGCGTCTCCGCTTCCCCACGCCGCCTCGGCAACTGCTCGACTTGACAAGTCCCTGCATGTAGAAACGGGTCAAGATTGCCTGCGATCGTGGAGGCCGATGGTTGGCCTCCTCCGGCTATAAATGCGGGAGAGCGCAAGCCTCCGCTGTATATCTTCCTCCTTGCTTCCTTCTTTCTCCCCATCACAGCTACTCACTGTCGGTGTCAAAACCGGCAGATCTCGGGTAGGGGGTCCCGATCTGTGCGTCAAGGCTGATGGTAACAGGAAGCAAGGGACACAGATGTTTACCCAGGTTCAGGCCCTCTCGATGGAGGTAAAACCCTACTTCCTGCTTGATTAATATTGATGATATGGGTAGTACAAGAGTAGATCTACCACGAGATCGTAGAGGCTAAACCCTAGAAGCTAGCCTATGTTAGTATGATTGTAATTGTGATCGGCCTTCTAAGGACCAACCTCTCTGGTTTATATAGACATCGGAGAGGGCTAGCGTTTACATGGAGTCAGTTACAAGAAAGGAAACATAATATCCGTATCGCCAAGCTTGTCTTCCATGCAAAGGAGAGTCCCATCCGGACACGGGCCGAAGTCTTGAGTCTTGTATATTCACGCTTCAATAGTCCGGACGTTGTACATAGTCCGGCTGTCCGGATACCCCCTAATCCAGGACTCCCTCAGTAGCCCCTGAACCAGGCTTCAATGACGATGAGTCCGGCGCGCAGTATTGTCTTCGGCATTGCAAGGCGGGTTCCTTCTCCGAGTACTCCAAAGTAATTATCGAACACGTAGACCGTGTCCGGATCTGCAAGATGATCTTCACATGGCATTAATCTGATCTGCTGTAGAGAGAATGATATTTCAGAAACGCAATCTGCTGACAACTTTTTCTGATGATGTGACATGTTATTACGGTCGTATCATTACTCGAACCATTTTCCCACAACCAGCTATAGCGCATATTGCGAGGTGGTTTCTTTGACACGTCTTGTCAAGGCAGAGATCGTGTCCCCTTATCACGGGATTCTTATCAATACGGGCATGGGTAACCCAACCACACCACTAATTGCGGCGAGTGGGAGGCGGACGGGCTTCACTAGGCAAGTGGGGAGGTGCAAAAAACTTTTATCGCCCCTATAAAGAGGTAAGGCCCCTTTCTCTTCACCCACGCCTTCTCCTCCCGTTAGCTCATTCCCCTCTGCCCGAGCCCTAACGCCCAAGCACTCTTTTTCTCCATCAAAGAGAGGTCTTTCAAAGATGTCTGAATCCGGAGCAGGAGGCAGGTGGATGGCCTCGACCGTCCAGGAGAAGGACATCAAGAAGCTCCGGGGAGCCGGGCATCTGGCCCAGAAGATCGGCCACCGTCTCCCACCGGCGGGACAGGTCGTCCCCACTCCGGAACCTCACGAGAGATTCGTGTTCCTTCCCCATTTTGTCCGTGGGCTCGGGTTTCCCCTTCACCCATTTGTTCGCGGAGTCATGTATTACTACGAGATCGATTTTCATGATCTTTCCCCCAACTCCTTCCTCAATATATCGACGTTCATCGTCATGTGCGAGGCCTTTCTCCGGACCCCACCTCACTTCGGCCTTTGGCTGAAGATTTTCAATAAAAACCCAAGGTGGTGGGTGGCGAACACGTCGAGTGCGGCGGCGCCATAGTAAGCAAGATGCCCAAGGCCGCTTGGCCTAAGGGTGCCTTCAACGACTCCATCAAGGAGTGGCAGCAGCAGTGGTTCTACATCACCGAACCACGCGGCAAAAAGTGGGCGGCGGCCCCAGAGTTTAGATCCGGAGCTCCACTGCGGCTCACGTCCTGGCCCAAGAAGGGCCCGAACTGGTCTTCGCTCGATGAGCTGTCATTGCTCCAGACGCGCGTTCAGAGCATGGTCAATAGGGACGTCAAACTTGTTGACGTAGTCTAGGTGATGCTAGTTCGCCTAGTTCTCCCCTGCCAGCACCGAGATTGCACTCTGTGGGAGTTTGACCCAACCGAGCACCAAACCCTTCAGGGGCTTTATGATTCCTCCCACAAGGATATCCGAAAGGTGCTCTTCAAGCCCGGCAAATCGTGGCCGGGCCCCACCGAGGACCATGGGTATCAATTATCCCATCCCGCAAGCTCGGTAAGTTATAGCCGCGCTCTATTCATTCATGCTTCGGCTGGCATGTCCTGAGGGAGACATCTTAATCGTGTTTCATTGTGACCTCAGGGATGGGTAAAGAAAGTGGAGCGGATACATTGTCAGGCCCCGCTGCCGGAGGAACCGGCCGGACCCCTTCTGTCGAAGATGCTGGTCCTTGCGCCTTACAAGGCGCCAAAGAAGGAAGCCTCCAGGAAGGTCAAGAAGACCCAGAGTGGCCTCCGTCGCCGTGAGGCTTCGGACAAAAAATCCGGAGACTCAAGCGACGCTCCTTCTTCAGAAGGCGAAGAGGAAGAAGCAGACGAGGACGAGCCTCACTCTGTAGGTGGGAGGAAGCGTGCAGCTTCCCCGTCCCTGGAGGCCGAATCGCCCAAGAGGGGGAAAGGTTCCCTCCCAGATACATCCACCACGGCTGCCGACAGCATCCCAGAGTGGGATCCCAGGGCCCAGCCCCTAGGGAAGTCGTAAGTATACGGAATCCAAACAGGCGTATGCGTCCGGGATTGTTGTTGGATTTATTGGCTTTAACCGCTGTCGTATTTTGCGCAGCCCAGCGAGGTCTCGCACTGGATAGTCCTCATCGGAGGATTCGCTGGGCTCAGACGCCTTGGCGAGCGAGACACCTCCGCAGGCCCCTTACTCAAAGTCCAGGCATGACACTGAGGTGTCATCCTGACAGGACCCGTCCCAGGGAGGACATATCCCCGTTGCCGGACACACGGGGGCGGATAAGGCCCCCGGGACCTCTAAGGTTCCAGAGTCGGGCGAACAGCCACCTTCGATGGTGGGAGGCCTGCCTACCCTGCCGGCATCCTCTATTCGAGCAGAGCTGCCTGGAGATCTATCGATAGTGTTGAAGAACGCATCCATCATCGATGAGCACCGCACTCTCATGGGCGTGGTGGTTGAGAAGATTCAGTCCGCCGAGAGCGGGTTGAATGAGTCCTGGTTTGGCCTTATAAAGGCCTTTGAGGTATGTTTCGTAAGAAACCTTTGAGGGTTTGTCATAATATGAGTAGTAGCCCTTGATGCACTATCCGGCGGAGGAGACAAAGCCGGGCAGGGGATCAAATCCTCTACATTCGCAGGAGCCTATGTGAATGACATATACCTTTTGTGTGAAAACAGGTGTCTGCGGAGAGGACGGACGCTTATAATGCAGAGGTGTCCGAACTGAAGCAGAGCCTGGCACGGGGCAAGGAAGAACTTGGTCGTGTGAGGAAGCAATTGGAAGACAAGCAAGGTATGTTAAAAACATTTGTCTTAAAGTTGGCACGAATGCATAGTGAGAAGTATTTGTATTGTATGCTCTAGGAGCAAGTGCCGAGTACGAGGCACTAAAGAGGGCTGTGGCTGATGCCAATAAGAAGGCTGAGGCCGAACAGGCGCTTCGTGAGAAACACGAGGCCAGGGTCATCGCAGCTGAGCGAGAGCTCCAGGAAGCTATGAAGAAAGGCGAGGGCTTGGAGCAGAGTCTAGTAGGGAAAGAATCCGAACTCGCCCAAGCTCTCGAGGCTACAGAAGGTGCTCAGGAAGAAGCCTGAGGTGCTATGTTGGACATTCAGGAGGCCCGGAAAGTTGTGGCTGGTAAGGCCTTCTGTAATCTTAGCCCTTTGTACGTGATAATGGAAAGAATCCTAAGCGGCAAGTTGAATTCTTATTTTTCCAGGGGCTTTTTTGGATCTTCCTCACAGCATATCCGACGCTGCCCAATTCTACCGCACCGAGGAGAAGAAGTCTGCGGAGAGGGATTTCTAGTCGTAGTATTTGGTGCCGAACTATCCGGTGCCATTTATCGATCAGCTAAAACAGCTAGTCTAACTACACCATTCGGTCGAACTAGCCATGAAGGACTTAGTTGTCCGTCTGTGGCCTGCGGAGCCAATTCCATGCAGTTACTTCGGACTCGTCAAGCGGATCGTGGGCGCCTGTCCTCGGCTTGATGCTATCAAGCGATCAATCTGTATAGGAGGCGCGCGCATGGCGTTTGCCCGTGCAAAAGTGCACTGGGGGAAGCTTGACACGGAGAAGCTGATGACGAGGGGCTGCCGGAGGGTAAGGAGCACCCCAAGCCCGAGATGTACTATGAAGGTGTGATGAAAGGGGCTCGCCTTGCGGCGGATAAGTGTGCCAAAGACATTATATTTCCCTGAGGGCTTTTGTGCCGTTTTTTGTAATATGGGATAATGGCATTTTTATTATATATTACCTGTTTTGTTTGAACATATGTTCTTCCTATGCGGCTGTTTATTGTATGCAAATCCTGAGAGTTGGCCAGTCGTCGGCTTCTGCCCCCTCATAAAAGAATACGGGGGTGTTCGGGATATATCTGAACACTCTTTATCCCATAGTTGGGTCCTTTTAAGGAGGTGCTTCTCTCTGCGAACCAGGCAATCGGACTATAAGGCTTTATTACTCTCACTTAGCCTTAGGAATTCGAGTATGGTCGGCGCAGCCCCTAGTGTTCAGAAGGCTGAACTAGGGGCTCTATTGGCGCCTGATCAGAAAACCGATCCGTCGCACTCTGCATTTATAATAGCGTTGTGCGGAATAAATCTTTAAGGATTTTACAACCTCTCGAACAGCTGACCAGCTCTCGCTTCATCATGACGGTCGGTTTTTAGCTTTCTCTACTGAGGTGCTCGTCCGGATGAACCGGGACACAATCGCAGTAGTTCTCCCAGCGCTACCTTAGCCAACAGAACGGAACGTAAGGTACCAAAACATGGGAGCCGGGCAAACCCAGCCAATGACCCAAGACATGATTCGGAGCTGATGCATATAGTGCTATAAGTTCGGGGTGCCGAGCGACCGAAAAGGTGTTTGGACTTTATTGCCATACTGTGAAGCCCCTGGTGTAACCGGGCGAACGTGAAGCGTGGCTGTCATTTTTGGTAAAGAGGCGTCGACGATAAACGACGGCCGGTAAGTGGTATTTAAGTCTACGCATTGTAGTAGGATGATATGTCTATGCATATGAGTATGATGTATGAAAAGAGGTGTTATTTGGCGGAACCTGTGGTGGCCGGACTGGAGGGGGTTGTGAGTGGATCGAGAGTGAATCCGAACTGCCTTCTACCCGCAAATTCCTGCCATTGTGTGTCCGGTGCTGATTCCGCACCGCCAATCCTGTTCTGCATCAATTGTTAATTTGTAAAGGCAAATGTTTGAAGGCGGATGGGCGTCCTCTTGTGGTTGGTCCAAGGGTCCCTGACTGGACCCTGGTGGGCCCAGCCATTATACCGTGAGGTAATGCGGACTCCTCAATGGGTGTCCAGATTAGTTGGCCTGAGTGATTTACCACGTGGAATCTAGTCAACGTGGTTTATCCCGTTGACATATGGTAAACTACCGCATGGTGGGAAGGTGCTGAAGATTTATTCTTTGGTGTAGCATTTTGGGTGATCCGAAGACAACCTTTAGAGTGGTGGGCCAATGAAACTTGGCCTTTGCGCATTTACATCTTTTTAGGAGATGTTATTCGTGGCTTCATACCCGTGTGGGCTTTGTGTGTTATGGAGCCCCCCGGACTACTAGGTCTGGAGGTACTGCAGTGGACTTGATGTGGTTGATGTGATCATGGGCGATCAGCCGTACTTTTGTGCTCTGGGGGGGTGGTTCTTGACGAGACGCCTCCCCTTATTGCTTCCGGTGCACGACCAGCCGCTTTGTTTTGAGGATCCGGCATTCTCTATTGGTATGCTTTGCCGTCCTTCTAGGAGTACCGTGAATTTCACACGGTTGGTCGAGTGTGTGGCTTTGGTCGAGTAGGCTTGAGCTGTTCTTTATCCGTTTACCGGACTGGGGGTTGCTGGACCTGGCAGTAGTTTCCCTGTCTTGACGTTTATGACCATTTTGCCGGGGCTTGAGGATACCTCTTTGTGTATACTTCTTACTGTCTTGGACCGTAGTGATGTATGAGCGCCTGGGTGTGTGCCTGCGGTTTTCCTGCTTGAGTTGAGGTAGCCAGTTGTGCTGGGTATGCCCTTTGTTAGGGTGGTCGAATTCATACTTTTCGGTGGCCAGGATCTTGGTCCACCTATCTACCAGCAAATATTGGTCAGCTTTGAGCTGCTCTTGCTTCCTGTGCAGGCTCCTTGCCATGGCCATGAGCCGTCGCTTGAAGCGAACCTGTTCCACTGGATCTTCAGGCACGCGGAACTCATCATTGCCGAGGCTTTCCTCTTCTTCGGAGGGGGGTGTGCAGTTCTCCCTCTCCAGGTATCCCACCGTGGCCGGTCTGGCCTGCTTGAAGGTAGGCTGGTCGGGTTTGTATTCCTCTTTGGTACCATCCAGAATACTTTCATCTCCGGGGCTGGTGTTGATGTGGCGGGGCTTGGAGCGGCGTCGAAGACGCCCGTGCTTTGCTTTTCCTCCTGAGGGTTTATCCTCCGTTGCCTCGTCGCCACTGGTTTCCTTCGGAGTGTCGACCGTGTATATATCGTATGAGGAGGTGGTCGTCCACCGCCCTGTGAGCGATGGCTCCTGTAATTCTCCGGCATCGTCGTCCATACCGTTGATGTCTTCGGAGTCTAAGTCAAGCACGTCGGTTAAATCATCGATCGTGGCAATGAAGTGGGTGGTGGGTGGGCAATGAATTCCGTCATCGTCCGCTTCCCACTCAAGCCGAACATAGTTCGGCCCAGAGCCTCCTGACAAATAGAGAGACTTTAATGAGTTTAGTATGTTGCCAAAGGGCGAGTGCTGAAAGATGTCCGCTGCGGCGAACTCCATTACCAGAGCCCAACTCGGCTCGGCGGGCTCGGGAATGCGCGGACTGGAATCTACATCCGGATACGAATCCGGAGGTCCGGAATCACAGGCTTCCTCAGAAGTGAGGCCTATGTTCGGCTCCATCTCCGATGAGGGTACGGCCTGCGGGGCGGGGTCCAGCCTTCCGTCCTTAGGCAACGTGGCCTGCCTCGGATTTGAGTCCGGGGCTACCGCGGGGGTGATATCCCCACCGCTGTCCTATAGCAGGTCTAAGTCGTGCTTATCATGACTGTTCGGTGCTCCTGGCGCAGGCCTGAATCCGTCGGAGATCAAGTCTCCACGAATATCCGACGTGTAGTTCAAGTTCCCGAACCTGACCTGGCGGCCGGGGGCATAGCTGTCGATCTGCTCCAGATGGCCAAGCGAATTGGCCCGCAGTGCGAAGCCGCCGAACACGAAGATCTGTCTGGGGAGAAAAGTCTCCCCCTAGACCGTGTTGTTAACGATTGAAGGCGCCATCAAGCCCTATGGCGACGACACAGAGGAACTCTCAATGGAAGCACCATGTCGATGTCAAAACCGGCGGATCTTGGGTAGGGGGTCCCGATCTGTGCGTCAAGGCTGATGGTAACAGGAAGCAAGGAACACAGATGTTTACCCAGGTTCGGGCCCTCTCGATGGAGATAAAACCCTACTTCCTACTTGATTAATATTGATGATATGGGTAGTACAAGAGTAGATCTACCACGAGATCGTAGAGGCTAAACCCTAGAAGCTAGCCTACGATGGTATGATTGTAATTGTGATCGGCCTTCTAAGGACCAACCTCTTCGGTTTATATAGACACCGAAGAGGGCTAGGGTTTACATGGAGTCGGTTACAAGAAAGGAAACACAATATCCGGATTGCCAAGCTTGTCTTCCATGCAAAGGAGAGTCCCATCCGGACACGGGCCGAAGTCTTGAGTCTTGTATCTTCACGCTTCAATAGTCCGGACGTTGTACACTGTCCGGCTGTCCGGATACCCCCTAATCCAGGACTCCCTCACTCGCCCTCTCCCATGGCGCCACCGAAGAGGTTCTCGGCCGTAGAGAAGGGAAAGGCTCGTCGGGAAGGGCCTGACTCTCCCCCGCCCAAGAGCGGCCGAGGTCGCCCCCGCAAGCATCATGTGTCTCCCGCGGTGGCTTCCCGCGGTCGCGGCTGCGATCCCCTGCGCGGTGATGGGCGCCTGGTTGTCGAGGGAAGGCGCGCCATGGCTGTGCGGCCTCCCAGGTCGCGCTTCCACTCGGCGGAGGTGCTGCCGGAGTTCGTCGTGTGGTTGGCGGACCCAACCAGCACCTGGCTCCAGCTTCCCCGCTTCTTTGCAGGTGAACTTCCGGCCGGCGCTCCTGGCGGCCTATGGCTTCGAGCGGATGGTTGCTGCAGCAAGGCCTCCTGGGCTTCGCTGGAGATCTCCATCGCCGGGAATGTGGCCCTGACCCGCGGCTGGCAAACGATTACCCGTGCACGTGGCCTGAGCCAGTGGTGCACCCTGCATTTCAAGTTCAATGGCGACGCCACCCTCTACGTGAGGGTGTTCGGAGAAGACGGCCGCCGCGTTGGGTGCTGCCCCGAGGATGATGACGGCGGCTGGGTGCCCAGCCTCAGCGATGGTCGGGATGAAGATGGAGGCGGACGCGTGGCCAGTGGCATTCGCAGTTTGCCGAGCCTCGACGGCTCCCCTTCGGACAGCATCTCCTCCAGTGGTGGCCGCGACCAGCCTCCGCGCCGTCGCGCTCGCCTTGAGGGGGGTTGCGGGTCAGCCCGTCGTCACGCCCCGATGAAGCGTGAGGAGGGGTCCGACTGAGCTCCGGAGGCAGTAGGGGCCCTCGCCATGAGTCGGTGCTGAGCGAGCCGCGTCTTTTTTGTTTTCCTCCCTTTCTTGCGCAAAGAAAGAGTAATGTATGGCCCCGCAGGGGCGCGCTGGACTGTTGTCGTTAACTATTATGCTAACTTTGTCATCCCCGTGTTGTGTTTCGGTGTCGCGTGCTCGCGTGTAGGAATTACTCAACTCGGGGGGGGGGAGAGCTCGCCGCAATCCTCGCTCCTCGAGGTTGGGGCCTCGTTGCATGCTTTGGGACCTGCAAGAATTGGTTAGGAGAGGTAACTTCCGGTTTCGGTCGCAACGGCAACTGACTCAGGTCCAGTGTTTGTGTCGCGATGCCCGTGGGGCACGGACTGGGAGGGGTGCTCCCGTAGTGGACTTGGATAGGAAAGCCTCACACGACTGGGGCAGAAAACACTCGCGAGGGCGCCCGCGTAGCCCCCTCGCGAGACTTGCGCTAGAGAAAACGAGTCAAGTAGGCGAAAGAGACAGAGAGTCACAAGTCAAGGATGGCAACAATGCTGAAAGCAACTCCAATAAAACTCCAAATAGGGACAAACAAGACAACTGCAAAAAGCAAATGAAAAAGCCACGTCCGGCACCTAATCTAGTCTTCGACGTCTTCTCACCAGCGCGGAGCTAAGTGCTACCACTGGGCGTGGGCAGGAGCCCCCGAGGCCCGAGGGAGGCTCTCCGGAGACTCCAGGGCGTGTACAGCCCCAACTCATTATTATGTGAGAGTGTCACGGGCGGCGAGCTTCACAGGAATTGGCCTTCTTAACAGGCTCCGGGCCTTTCTTGGGGTGATGTGCTTCACAGGCATTGGCCTTCTTCACAGGCACCAGGCCTTTCTTGGTTCGTCTAGCTTCACAGGCGTCAGGCCTTCTATACAGGCGTTGGGCCTTTCTTCAGGGGTAGAACTTCCGAAGGTGCTGGATGTTCCACACGTTCGGGATGGGCACCCCCTCCTGGGTCTCCAAGCGTGCGGCGCCAGGCCTAGAGACATGAACAACCTTGAACGGGCCCTCCCACATGGGCGAGAGCTTGTGCAGCCCCTCCCTGGAGAGCACCCATCTGAGCACGAGGTCACCTACCTCGAGGGTCCTGGGGCAGATGCTGCAGCAATGGTACCGCCGCAGTGCTTGTTGATATCTCGTAGCCCGAAGTGCAGCCTCCCGACGGCATTCCTCCCCAAGCACGAGGTCCACCCCCCGCATGGCGTCCTGCTATGCTTGTCGAAAGCCAGGACCCGCGCGGAGCGATGCCTGACCTCGTGAGGAAGGACCACCTCAGCACCATAGATGAGGAAGAACGGGGTTTCGCCGGTCGACTTGGTAGCGGTAGTGTGGATGGACCATAGCACGGACTGAAGCTCATCATGCCAGCCCCTGCCGCAGGCCTCCAGCTTCTTCTTGAAGGTCCGAGTTTTGAGGCCTTCAGGACCTCCGCGTTGGCGCGTTCATCTTGGTCGTTGCTCCGAGGGTGTGCCACCGAAGCGTAGCATATCTGCGTTCCAAGGTTAGCACAATATGTTTTGAAGAGATTGCTGGTGAACTGCGAACCATTGTCGGTGATGATGCGATTAGGTACCCCAAACCGGCTCACGAGGCCCCTGATGAACTTGACTGCTGAGCCAGCCGGGATGGTGCGGACAGCTTCCACTTCTGCCCACTTGGTGAACTTGTCAATGGCGACGTAGAGGTAGCGGTAGCCCCCTGGCGCCCGAGGAAATGGGCCAAGGATGTCCAGTCCCCAAACAGCGAACGGCCACGAGAGGGGAATGGTCTGAAGGCCTTGAGTTGGCTGATGAATCTGCTTGGCATGGAATTGACAGGCTTCACAAGCCTTCACCAGCTCGGTTGTGTCGTTGAGTGTTGTTGGCCAATAGAACCCGCTGTGAAACACCTTGCCGACGAGCGTGTGCGAAGACGAGTGGTGCCCGCAGTCTCCATCGTGAATGTCTGCCAGTAACTCTTTCCCTTGCTCCCTGGAGATGCAACATAGAGTAATGTCATTCGGCCGCTTCCGGTAGAGCTCCCCGTCTTGGATGCAGTAGGCCGTGGCCTGCCGCGCTACGCGCTCCGCGTCCTCCTCCTTTTCTGGCAGAATCCCCTGTACCAAGTAATCCTTGAACTCCGCGGTCCAACATCCCTCCTGGGGCTCCAGCACCATGAGCAAGCGCGCTCCTGTGGTCGGGCCACAGGCCGGGGCTCCTGAAGCTGACGGTTGAGGGAGCTCCTCCTGTGGCTGCGCTGTGCTTGATAGTGATGGTGCCACTGAAGGTTTGAAGAGTCATTCCTCGAATACGCCAGGCTCCTGAGGCAACCGCCTGGATGCCCTCCTAGCGATGTCATCAGCCTCTTGATTGGTGCCGCGAGGCACATGTTGCAACTCCAGCCCCCAAAACTGTTTCTCCATCCTGCGGACCTCCGCAAGATATGCTTCCATGTGTTCGTCCTTCGGCTCGTACACCTTGTTTGAGAAATTGACGAGGAGCTGTGAATCGCCCTTGATGATGAGGGGCTTTACCCCCAAGGCGGTTCCAGCTTTCAAGCCCACTATCAGGCCCTTGTACTTTGCTATGTTGTTGGAGTCCTTCTCTCCATGCTGGAAGCAGAGTTGCACAGCATAGTAGAGCTTGTCCTGAGTGTGGGATATGAGCACTGCGCCAGCCCCCGCGCCATGTCACGAGAACGCCCTGTCGAAGTACATGACCCAACCATCTGGTGCTTCACTTCCTGGGGGAAGCGACCGGTCCTCGCCCGCTTTGAGCCCCGGTGCCTCCGCCCATTCTGCTACGAAATCTGCAAGTGCGGCTCCCTTGATGACTCTGGTCGTGCTGAATTCCAGCTGAAACGCTTGCAACTCGATGCTCCATTCAGCGACTCTTCCAGCTGAGTTGGGGCTCCTGAGTACCCTTTCCAAGGGGTATGCTGAGACGACCTTGATGGGATGGCCTTGAAAGTAGTGTCGTAGCTTGCGTGAAGCTACTAACAACGCAAGGAGGAGTTTTGGGGGCATTGGGTACCACGCCCTTGCATCCCGTAGCACCGTGCTGATGAAGTATACAGGATGCTTGACGAGGTTGAGGGTGCTGGCGCAGCCTGCGTCTTCCGGAGGTTGAGGCGCCTCCTGAGACGACGAAGCCCCCAGCGCTTGGTCGCCTGGCGAGGCCTCCTCCACTCCGGGTGTGTCCCCCTACTGAGGCTGATCCCCATCTGCTGCGGTCGTGGTCTTCGCGAGGCCTTCTTGGCTTTGCTCTGCCTCAGCCGGGGTTGCGGCTGGTGCGACTGAGGGAGTTCCGGACTAGGGGGTGTCCGGATAGCCGAACTATCATCATCGGCCGGACTCCAAGACTATGAAGATAGAAGATTGAAGACTTCGTCCCGTGTCTGGATGGGACTTTCCTTGGCGTGGAAGGCAAGCTTGGCGATACGGATATGTAGATCTCCTACCATTGTAACCGACTTTGTGTAACCCTAGCCCTCTCCGGTGTCTATATAAACCGGATGGCTTTAGTCCTTAGGACGAACAACAATCATACCATAGGCTAGCTTCTAGGGTTTAGCCTCCTTGATCTCGTGGTAGATCCACTCTTGTAACACACATCATCAATATTAATCAAGCAGGACTTAGGGTTTACCTCCATCAAGAGGGCTCGAACCTGGGTAAAACATCATGTCCCTTGTCTCCTGTTACCATCCGCCTAGACGCACAGTTCGGGACCCCCTACCCAAGATCCGCCGGTTTTGACACCGACATTGGTGCTTTCATTGAGAGTTCCTCTGTGTCGTCACCATCAGGAAGGATGCCTTTTCCCGTCTTTAAAGATGGCACCATCGTCAAGGGAGCATTGGCCGCTGGCCAAACTATCTGGCTAGGCAGTTTTCTTATGACCGCATGTTCGGCCACCGCTCCGACAATGACCTCTCAAGTCATTAAAAGCGATCTTCACGTCAGCTCAGAATTCGCCGAGCAGCTAGATCTGATTGAGCTCTCCTCCATAAACGAGCTCTTGGATCACATCACCACCCTGGGAGTCGCTACCGACTACGATAAGATTGGGCTTAAAACCGATCTGAGAGAAATCAACTCTCCCCAGGTGTCAGGACCCCGACTCAATGCCACATCGATCTAGCATGTAACACCTCATATCACTTTGCGGCCTCACGCACGGTATCCCCACGGGTGTCGCCTTACCTTTGCCCGGGACCGTTTGCGTCTTTTGGCACACGTATATGATGGTGTCGCTAGCATCCATATGATAAGGAGCCCGGGCTGACATGGCTAGTCGTAAACCCAAAGTGGCACTAACTTACAGGGACAGGCATCCATGACCCAGCATCGAACGTGTCGGTCATCAGCGAGTGAATCCAGGCTGTAGCACTGGGCTAACAGGACTCCGGTGAACCGGGCTGTAGCGGGCTAGCAGGACTCCGGTATTCATGGCGTGACATTTCCCCGAAGGGACAGACACAGGATCGAAGAAGGACACATGCCGGCCAGCCTAAGTGTTCCGGAGCAGTAGCAAGCTACCAGGGCTCAGTGGAAGCACTAGGAGACATTTCCCGGTAAGAAAGACTACTAAGGATAAACAACTAGATAGTCAGATCCCACACATAGCAATACACATTACATGTACGCATAACATGCAAGTATGTGTTGTACAACATGGCATCACAGCATAACTCAACAACTCATATAGCTAAAGGCTCAGAAGAACCCTCAAAGCATTAATTACAAACAGGGGTCACATGACCCAACATTCAGAGCAATCAAGCAACAAATGGAAGCATTACATGTCTGAGTACAGACATCTATAAAAGAAAAAGGCTGAAAGCCTGACTATCTACAACGTCCGATCAAGATCGTAGCTGAGGTACAAGCTACTCGTCGAAGTCCACGAGAACACTATTAAGACCGAAGTCTCTGCTGCAAAAACATAAATAAAGCAACATGAGTATAAAGGTACTCAGCAAGACTTACATCAGATCCTATCATACATGCATTTGTATCAAGAGGGTAATGTGGGGTTTAGTTGCAGCAAGCCAGCTTTGACTCTGTGGCTATCCTGTTCTATGACTACCAGAAACTCTTGAGGTGAGACAACGTACACGAGTCCACTAATCACCACACAATACACTACTATGGATTCATCCCCGTCTCCCTACGAGAAGGCCATCCATAGCACTCACACTTGTCTTGAGCATTTTAGAGTATCCACTTCAAGTTGTCTATGTACCATGTAAGCATCCAAGAAGTCCATAACCGCGGACCCGGCTATTCGAATAGATCATGTTAACCCTGCAGGGGTGTACTTCTTCACACACGCTCTCGCCACTTACCGCCATGTACACGTCATGTATCTCGGCAACCTTCAAGCGGAAGCCTGGCGAGGGTGTCGGCCACGACCTGACTAACCACACAAGACTCTAGCCCAGGTTTATCGCCTATTCGGGTTCCATCCGCAAGGAGATCCGGCCGGGGTGTCGCTCACGGCCCCAAACGATGTGTGCAGGGTTCCCGAGCCCACCATCCGGGTGCCACTCGGTACACCAGGCCACGTGTGCCTAGTCTGTCCCAAGCCCACCCTGCCGGGTGCCACTTGGTAGAAAAATAGCACTACCTACAAACACCAGAAACTAGTTGCGACTCCTGGACAGAGATCAAGTCGGTTAATAAGTCGAGAGGCCTTGGAGCGCCCGGAGCCCAATGTGTGGTAGTATCGAGTCATTGGACAACATACATAGAACTCGGTACTTAAGGACGGTTCCAGTGAGACAACCCACCATGTACTCCTACATGGCCTCTCACCGCTACCTTTACCAAATCGTGTTCACACACTTCACTCTCAGCATCAGAACATATCATAACACTCCAATTCATTCCCAATGAATCAGACCTGACACAACTCTAAGCAATAGCAGGCATAGCATGGTAGGAACACAACAATGGCTTCAATCAACTCCTACACATGCTAGTGGGTTTCAACTATTTACTGTGGCAATGACAGGTCATGCAGAGGAATGGGTTCAACTACCGCAGCACAAAGTAGCAGATGAATCATTGTTGTCCTAATGCAATAACTGAGAGCAGGAGCGAGAGAGTAGGATTGTATCGGAATGAACAAGGGGGTTTGCTTGCCTGGTAAATCAACAAGGGAGGCACTGCTTCATAGACAGGCACTCTGGAACAGACTCCGGAGCAGGACCTATCGAGAAGGAACAGTGTCGGCAATCAATACACAAACATATGCAACAATATGATGCATGAACATGGCATGAGGATGTGATGTTGTTTGAGCTAATGCAACTAGTAATCATTTGGTTTGAAATCCATTTGAACCCAAAAGCTCAAATGCACTTCCAAAGTAGGCTCTTATATATGCCATAATGTGTTTTCCCATATTCAGCATGTATAAGTTGGTTTGTCATGCATGAAACTAGTACAGATGGAAAGGTTGCATTTTTCTGATAATTTTTCATATATAAATTATTTCAATCTGAGCTACGGTTGAATTGATATGAATTTTTGAAGTTTAACTCAATTTCTGGAATTTCCTGAATTATTTTAATTCCAGAAAATATATAATTGCGTCAGCATGACGTCATCACTACATCAGCGGGTCAACGCGGCTGTCCAGGTCAAATCTGACACGTGGGGTCCACACGTCAGTGTCAGGGGGTTAAACAGGGTTAGTTTAATCCTAATTAAAAAGGTTAGTGACACTGGGGCCCACATGTCAGCCTCAGGGGGGGTTAATTAAGCGGTGATTAGCACTAAGCTAATCACCTGACGGGCCGGGCCCACATGGCTGGGCTCAGGCGACGGGGCTCGCCGCCGGCGACCTCTCGACGCGGTGGACTCCGTGCCACAGGCCACGGGGACGGCGTCTGAGAGCACCGGGGCGTAGCCCGGGCTCGTCCGCATCCAGGGAAGCAGACGGGAAGCCGCGGGGATGCCGGAGCTCGCCGGAGCGAAGCTCGGGGCGGCGGCCGGAGCTCGGCTTCGAGCGGGAACGGGCTGCGGGGCACGGGGAGGCCACCTGAGGGGCTCGGCGGCACCCTCGTGGCACCGGGAGCACGATGGGGTGCTTGGTTTGGACGGAGGCGGGCCGAGACGACGATGGCGACATGGACGGTGGCGAGAAGCTTCGGCCGTGGTGGGGAGGAGGGCTACGGCGAGCGGGCAGCTAAATGGAGAGAGGGGAACGGTGGCGGAGCTCACCGCGGTTGCAGCGGGCGTCGAAGCGGGCTCGGGGACGTCCTGCGTGCGGCGAATCGACGGCGGTGGTGGTCGGAGCCCGGGGTGGAAGACGACGGCGACGGCGGCTCCACAGGGCGTCTGACGTCTTGTGGCTTGACGGAGAGCTTCAGGGCGAGGGGGCGGAGCTCCTGCGCGTGTCGGGGAGGCGAGGGGAGGCCGGTGGCGGCGGCTATGGCGAACGGCGGCGACCGGCGCGTTCGGACACGAGAGAGAGAGAGCGAGGGAGAGGATAGGAAGAATCGGGGGAGAGTGAGAGGGTACGGGGGGGCGTGGCGACGTCCGGGCGTTCCAGGGCGACGAGGAGGGCGCCAGGCAAGCAGGGAGGCTGGTGGCGTGGCGCGGTGGCGCGTGCGCGCGCCAGGCACGCTCCCCTCCCTCTGTCGAGGACGAAGACGACAGAGGAGGAGGCGGGCTGGGCCGCCTGCTGGCTGGCCGGCCTGCTGCTGCTGGGCTGCACAGGGAGGAGGCCCAGGTAAGTCTCCCAGGTAAGGTTTTTTCCCTGTTTTGTTTTTCTAATTTTTCTGACATTTGTTTTGATTTAATTAAAATATTAAATCATTTAATTACCTTATGCCAATTTTTGCAGGAGCTAGCTATATTATTCCAGAGCTCCCCAACAGGTGGCATAATTTTTGGACATATATTAATATATATAACTAATATATTTCCAATGCAAATATTTATCAGATTAATCCAAATGGCCAAAATAAATATCCATGAGCTCCTAAAAATATTGGTTTAATTTTTATCTCTGTCCAATATTTTCAGAGAGCAACATGAGTATTTTCTTGGACCCTTTTGGAGAAATTTTTATTTGGGTCATTTTCAAAAATGATTCTGAGGGTTCCACCAATCCTCATTTCAAATTTAAATGAAATTTAAACATGATGCACAAATGACTAGCTAGTCTAGGTCATACCAGACTAGGGATGTGACAACTCGCCCCCACTTGAAAAAATCTCGTCCCGAGATTCAGGGGTTGACGGAAAGAAAGCGGGGTACTCCAGTCGAAGACGATCTTCTCGCTCCCAAGTAGCTTCTCTCTCGGAATGATGAGACCACTGAACTTTGAGAAACTTGATGTTCTGACGTCGGGTAACACGCTCGGCTTGATCAAGAATGCGAACCGGGTACTCTCGATATGTGAGGTTATCTTGGAGATCAAGCGTTTCGTGGTCCACTCCGCGGATGGGATCCGAGAAGCAACGCCTGAGTTGAGAGACGTGGAAGACATCATGAACTCAAGAAAGATGTGGGGGTAGTTCCAATTGGTAGGCAACCTCTCCTCGTTTAGCGAGAATACGAAAAGGACCAATGTAACGAGGAGCCAACTTGCCCTTGATACCGAAACGATGGGTACCCTTCAAAGGAGTAACCCGAAGGTAAGCTTGGTCGCCAATTTCATAAGTCATATCCTTATGATGACGATCGTACTGACTCTTTTGACGAGACTGGGCTGTTTTCAAATTCTCACGAATGATGCGAACTTGCTCTTCTGCCTCCTGGATCATGTCCGGTCCAAAGAATTGTCTTTCACCGGTTTCTGACCAGTTCAAAGGTGTTCGACATCTTCGTCCATAGAGAACCTCAAAAGGAGCCTTTTTGAGGCTGGATTGATAGCTATTGTTATAAGCAAACTCGGCGAAAGGAAGACATTTCTCCCAATCCATACCGAATGAGATAACGCAAGCTCTGAGCATGTCTTCGAGAATTTGGTTGACCCGTTCCACCTGACCACTCGACTGAGGGTGGAAAGCGGTACTGAAGGAAAGATGGGTTCCCATGGCAGTTTGGAAACTCTCCCAGAAATGAGAAGTGAAAAGACTGCCACGGTCTAAATTGATCTCTAGTGGAACACCATGAAGTGATACTATTCGAGAAATGTATAAGTCAGCAAGCTGACTAGCAGTGATACTCTCTCGAACAGGTAGGAAGTGTGCCACTTTGGAGAGACGATCAACGACTACGAAGATAGCGTTATTCCCTCTCTTGGTCCTGGGAAAGCCGGTGATGAAGTCCATACCAACTTTATCCCATTTCCATTCAGGAATAGCTAAAGGCTGAAGGGTGCCAGCAGGTCTTTGATGCTCTGCCTTAACGCGATGACAAACGTCACATTTAGCAATGAACTCAGCGATTTCTCTCTTCATCCTAGTCCACCAGAACCTCTGGCGTAGGTCCTGATACATCTTAGTGCTACCGGGATGAATCGTGAGAGGAGATTCATGCGCCTCCTTAAGAATCAATTGTCGCAGATGTTGATTCTTGGGAACCACCAAGCGATTCTCAAAGAAAACAACACCACGATCATCCATAGAGAAACATCCACCAACTCCCTTCTTAATGTTTCTCTTGATCCGAGAAATTCCTGTGTCTTGCTTTTGAGCAGCGACAATCCGATCTTCAAGATCAGGTTTCGCCACCAAGGTAGAAAGGAATCCGTGAGGAGCAATGTGAAGATTAAGCTTACAGAATTCCTCATGGAGAAGTGGTTGGCCTTGCTGCAACATGAGATTGTTGCAATAGGATTTACGGCTTAGAGCATCAGCCATGACATTGGCTTTGCCTGGGGTGTAGGTAATCCCTAGATCATAATCTGTGATTAACTCCAACCAACGTCTTTGCCTAAGGTTCAGATCTGGTTGGGTGAAGATATACTTGAGACTCTGGTGATCAGTGTAGATCTCACAACGTTTACCAAGGAGGTAATGTCGCCAGGTCTTGAGTGCATAGACGACGGCTGCAAGCTCTAGATCATGTGTAGGATAATTATCCTCATGTGGATGCAACTGTCGAGATGCATAGGCAATCACATGACGATCCTGCATAAGAATGCAACCTAGTCCCTGTCGTGAGGCGTCACAATAGATAACAAAGTCCTTTGTGAAATCCGGTGGCACAAGTACGGGAGCAGAAGTCAGGCGTCTTTTCAGTTCCTGAAAACTGTACTCACACTGTGGGGACCACTCGAACTTTTTATCTTTCTTGAGAAGTTCCGTGAGGGGTTTGGCTACTTTGGAGAAGTTTTCAACAAAGCAGCGACAATAGCTGGCTAGACCAAGGAAACTCCTAACTTGTTTAACGGTCTCAGGTGGAGTCCAATCGAGAACGGCTTGAACTCTCTCGGGATTGACAGCAATGCCCTTACCAGAGATTACGTGGCCTAAGTAGGTCACTTCTGGCAACCAAAATTCACACTTGGAGAACTTGGCATAAAGGCGGTGCTCTCTGAGTTTTTCTAACACAAGTCTAAGATGTTCGGCATGCTCTTCCTCGTTCTTCGAGTAAATAAGAATATCATCGAGGTAAACCACGACGAACTTATCTAAGTACTCCATGAAGATCGAGTTCATCAAGCGGGAAAATGTGGCTGGGGCGTTGGTTAGACCAAAGGACATGACGGTGTACTCGTACTGACCATAACGAGTGACAAAAGTTGTCTTGGGAATGTCCCCGTTTCTGATCTTAATTTGGTGGTATCCTAACCTCAAATCCATCTTGGAGAAGACTGAGGATCCAGCGAGCTGATCATATAGGTCGTTGATCCTGGGGAGCGGATACTTGTTCTTTATCGTGACCAAATTAACGGGACGATAATCTACAACCATCCGGTCCGTACCATCCTTCTACTTGACGAAGAGGACGGAGCAAGCCCAAGGAGAAGAACTTGGACGGATGAAACCCTTTTGCAAGGACTCATCAAGTTGTTTCTTGAGCTCGGCTAGTTCCAAGGGTGCCATCTTGTAAGGTCTCCGGGAGATTGGAGCTGTTCCTGGGATAAGATCTATGACGAACTCTACATCTCTGTCAGGTGGAACACCTGGCAGTTCCTCTGGAAAGACATCCGGAAAGTCACGGACTACCGAGATATCTTCAAGGTCTGGAAGAGGGCTGGCATTAAGAGAATAGAGCTGACGCTTTGCAACTCTAGTGGAGACGGTGACTATCTTGCCAGATGGGTGTGTAAGCTGAACAGATCTGGTGTAACAATCAATCTTGGCATGATGAGCTGTCATCCAGTCCATACCCAAGATGATGTTAATATCTGAGGACTTGAGGGCTACAAGTGTGCAAGGAATACAAGTCTGTCAACAAGGATTTCATTACCATGGCTAATTCTGGTGGTCTGCCATCTAGACCCTGGGGTTTGGATTTCAAGCGGAGTTGGCATATCACAAAATGACATGTCGTGCAAACGAGCATAGCCTTCAGAAATGAAGGAGTGAGATGCTCCAGTATCGAATAGAACTGATGCTGGGTGACAATTGACAAGGAGTGTACCAAGAACGACATCTGGATCATCATGAGCGTCTTTAGCTGAGACGTGATGCACATGTCCACGTTTAGTGTGAACTGGCTTGGCTTTGATCGTCTTACTCGGCGGCTTAACACAGCCAACAGTCTTCTCGGGCTGGGGTGGAGCATAACTAGTCTGAGAGCAGTCACGTGCATAGTGTCCTGGCTTCCCGCATGTGAAGCAAGTCCCTGAGGTTGGACGTGGACCCGCACTGACAAGCGGTCTACCAGTAGGCATGGGTGAAACATACGACTGAGCTGGGGAAGGCACCACATAGGATGGCCTCGGTGCATATCCGGAAGGAAGAGCGGAGTTTGGAACCCAAATCCGGCGCTTCTGGGAACTAGAGCCAGAGGAAGATCCCAAATCACGGGTGTGCTTACGAGACTCCTCGTAAGTGAGCTGAGTTGTCTCTGCATTGATGGCCTTGTTCACAAGGGCTTGGAATGTATCACAATGATGCAGGTGGAGATCACGACGCAACTTGGGGTTGAGACCCTTCCGGAACCTAGCCTGCTTCTTGGCGTCCGTGGACACCTCTTCTGTGGCATAGCGGGCAAGGTTCTCGAACTCTCTGCTATAAGCATCAACAGCCATCTTATTCCGGGTGAAACTACAGAACTCTTCTCTCTTGCGATCAAGGAGGGCCTGGGGAATGTGATGCTCGCGAAAAGCCTCAGTGAAATCTTTCCAGGTAGGAATCTGGCTAGCTGGAAGCATAGCCTCATAGTGCTGCCACCAAAGACTAGCAGGACCTTCCAGGTGGTATGTGGCATAAGTGACCTTGTCATCTTCAGCTACGCTCGCGGAACGCAGCTTATGAGTGATGCTATGGAGCCAGTCATCTGCATCGAGTGGCTCGATGGAATGATGAAAGGTGGGTGGGTGCAAGCGAATGAAATCATGAATGGTAGCAGACCCTTTGAACTGATGTGCGGTGTTCTCCTCGATACGTGCCAACAAACGGTTAGACTCACGCTTGTTCCTCTCCATTTCTAACATGAACTCTGTCAACAAAGGCGGGTCGGGAGGATCCTCATCCCTACCATCTTCGTGGTTCTGGCTACGAACAAAAGAACTTGATGACATCCTGGAAAATGAAACCAGGGATGGAGTCAGCATCAACTATGGACTGTAGAATGTAGGACAAGGAATTAGTATCTCCCGAACTCCTAGGGAAAATTCCGGCAGCATAACGGCAGTAAAAGGCTCAGAATGAGACATCCTACTAAAAATGGGGTGGTAACATACTCATCAACGTTACTCAAGGTTCTGAGATCATACTAAACAGACTACACCGGAAATACTCAAAACTGGGGTATGACTCTGATCAACCAATCCTATGGGACTACGGAGTAGTAACACGTGATCCTGATAGACGGAAGAGAAAGCCTAGTTCCTTAACCCCGTCAGAAAGATAGGATGACTCAGATCAGAAGGCCATGAGGTATAAGGAGTAAAAAGAGCCTTACGTTCCTTCCCACAATCAATTACCTTACATAACTAAAGAATTTCTAGACTCAACTTCCACCAGTTGGCTTGGTAATCCTACAGGCAGTCAGGCTTTGATACCAACGCTGTCAGGACCCCGACTCAATGCCACATCGATCTAGCATGTAACACCTCATATCACTTTGCGGCCTCACGCATGGTATCCCCACGGGTGTCGCCTTACCTTTGCCCGGGACCGTTTGCGTCTTTTGGCACACGTATATGATGGTGTCGCTAGCATCCATATGATAAGGAGCCCGGGCTGACATGGCTAGTCGTAAACCCAAAGTGGCACTAACTTACAGGGACAGGCATCCATGACCTAGCATCAAACGTGTCGGTCATTAGCGAGTGAATCCAGGCTGTAGCACTGGGCTAACAGGACTCCGGTGAACCGGGCTGTAGCGGGCTAGCAGGACTCCAGTATTCATCGCGTGACATTTCCCCGAAGGGACAGACACAGGATCGAAGAAGGACACATGCCGGCCAGCCTAAGTGTTCCGGAGCAGTAGCAAGCTACCAGGGCTCAGTGGAAGCACTAGGAGACATTTCCCGGTAAGAAAGACTACTAAGGATAAACAACTAGATAGTCAGATCCCACACATAGCAATACACATTACACGTACGCATAACATGCAAGTATGTGTTGTACAACATGGCATCACAGCATAACTCAACAACTCATATAGCTAAAGGCTCAGAAGAACCCTCAAAGCATTAATACAAACAGGGGTCACATGACCCAACATTCAGAGCAATCAAGCAACAAACGGAAGCATTACATGTCTGAGTACAGACATCTATAAAAGAAAAAGGCTGAAAGCCTGACTATCTACAACGTCCGATCAAGATCGTAGCTGAGGTACAAGCTACTCGTCGAAGTCCACGAGAACACTATTAAGACCGAAGTCTCCGCTGCAAAAACATAAATAAAGCAACATGAGTACAAAGGTACTCAGCAAGACTTACATCAGATCCTATCATACATGCATTTGTATCAAGAGGGTAATGTGGGGTTTAGTTGCAGCAAGCCAGCTTTGACTCTGTGGCTATCCTGTTCTATGACTACCAGAAACTCTTGAGGTGAGACAACGTACACGAGTCCACTAATCACCACACAATACACTACTATGGATTCATCCCCGTCTCCCTACGAGAAGGCCATCCATAGCACTCACACTTGTCTTGAGCATTTTAGAGTATCCACTTCAAGTTGTCTATGTACCATGTAAGCATCCAAGAAGTCCATAACCGCGGACCCGGCTATTCGAATAGATCATGTTAACCCTGCAGGGGTGTACTTCTTCACACACGCTCTCGCCACTTACCGCCATGTACACGTCATGTATCTCGGCAACCTTCAAGCGGAAGCCTGGCGAGGGTGTCGGCCACGACCTGACTAACCACACAAGACTCTAGCCCAGGTTTATCGCCTATTCGGGTTCCATCCGCAAGGAGATCCGGCCGGGGTGTCGCTCACGGCCCCAAACGATGTGTGCAGGGTTCCCGAGCCCACCATCCGGGTGCCACTCGGTACACCAGGCCACGTGTGCCTAGTCTGTCCCAAGCCCACCCTGCCGGGTGCCACTTGGTAGAAAAATAGCACTACCTACAAACACCAGAAACTAGTTGCGACTCCTGGACAGAGATCAAGTCGGTTAATAAGTCGAGAGGGCTTGGAGCGCTCGGAGCCCAATGTGTGGTAGTATCGAGTCATTGGACAACATACATAGAACTCGGTACTTAAGGACGGTTCCAGTGAGACAACCCACCATGTACTCCTACATGGCCTCTCACCGCTACCTTTACCAAATCGTGTTCACACACTTCACTCTCAGCATCAGAACATATCATAACACTCCAATTCATTCCCAATGAATCAGACCTGACACAACTCTAAGCAATAGCAGGCATAGCATGGTAGGAACACAACAATGGCTTCAATCAACTCCTACACATGCTAGTGGGTTTCAACTATTTACTGTGGCAATGACAGGTCATGCAGAGGAATGGGTTCAACTACTGAAGCACAAAGTAGCAGATGAATCGTTGTTGTCCTAATGCAATAACTGAGAGCAGGAGCGAGAGAGTAGGATTGTATCGGAATGAACAAGGGGGTTTGCTTGCCTGGTAAATCAACAAGGGAGGCACTGCTTCATAGACAGGCACTCTGGAACAGACTCCGAAGCAGGACCTATCGAGAAGGAACAGTGTCGGCAATCAATACACAAACATATGCAACAATATGATGCATGAACATGGCATGAGGATGTGATGTTGTTTGAGCTAATGCAACTAGTAATCATTTGGTTTGAAATCCATTTGAACCCAAAAGCTCAAATGCACTTCCAAAGTAGGCTCTTATATATGCCATAATGTGTTTTCCCATATTCAGCATGTATAAGTTGGTTTGTCATGCATGAAACTAGTACAGATGGAAAGGTTGCATTTTTTTGATAATTTTTCATATATAAATTATTTCAATCTGAGCTACGGTTGAATTGATATGAATTTTTGAAGTTTAACTCAATTTCTGGAATTTCCTGAATTATTTTAATTCCAGAAAATATATAATTGCGTCAGCATGACGTCATCACTACATCAACGGGTCAACGCGGCTGTCCAGGTCAAATCTGACACGTGGGGTCCACACGTCAGTGTCAGGGGGTTAAACAGGGTTAGTTTAATCCTAATTAAAAAGGTTAGTGGCACTGGGGCCCACATGTCAGCCTCAGGGGGGGTTAATTAAGCGATGATTAGCACTAAGCTAATCACCTGACGGGCCGTGCCCACATGGCGGGGCTCAGGCGACGGGGCTCGCCACCGGCGACCTCTGGACGCGGCGGAGTCCGCGCCACAGGCCACGGGGACGGCGTCTGAGAGCACCGGGGCGTAGCCCGGGCTCGTCCGCATCCAGGGAAGCAGACGGGAGCTCGGGGCGGCGGCCGGAGCTCGGCTTCGAGCGGGAACGGGCTGCGGGGCACGGGGAGGCCACCTGAGGGGCTCGGCGGCACCCTCGTGGCACCGGGAGCATGATGGGGTGCTTGGTTTGGACGGAGGCGGGCCGAGACGACGACGGTGACATGGACGGCGGCGAGAAGCTTCGGCTGTGGTGGGGAGGAGGGCTACGGCGAGCGGGCAGCTAAATGGAGAGAGGGGAACGGTGGCGGAGCTCACCGCGGTTGCAGCGGGCGTCGAAGCGGGCTCGGGGACGTCCTGCGTGCGGCGAATCGACGGCGGTGGTGGTCGGAGCCCGGGGTGGAAGACGACGGCGACGGCGGCTCCACAGGGCGTCTGGCGTCTTGTGGCTTGACGGAGAGCTTCAGGGCGAGGGGGCGGAGCTCCTGCGCGTGTCGGGGAGGCGAGGGGAGGCCGGTGGCGGCGGCTATGGCGAACGGCGGCGACCGGCGCGTTCGGACACGAGAGAGAGAGAGAGAGCGAGGGAGAGGATAGGAAGAATCGGGGGAGAGTGAGAGGGTACGGGGGGGCGTGGCGACGTCCGGGCGTTCCAGGGCGACGAGGAGGGCGCCAGGCAAGCAGGGAGGCTGGTGGCGTGGCACGGTGGGGCGCGCGCGCGCCGGGCACGCTCCCCTCCCTCTGTCGAGGACGAAGACGACAGAGGAGGAGGCGGGCTGGGCCGCCTGCTGGCTGGCCGGCCTGCTGCTGCTGGGCTGCACAGGGAGGAGACCCAGGTAAGTCTCCCAGGTAAGATTTTTTCCCTGTTTTGTTTTTCTAATTTTTCTGACATTTGTTTTGATTTAATTAAAATATTAAATCATTTAATAACCTTATGCCAATTTTTGCAGGAGCTAGCTATATTATTCCAGAGCTCCCCAACAGGTGGCATAATTTTTGGACATATATTAATATATATAACTAATATATTTCCAATGCAAATATTTACCGGATTAATCCAAATGGCCAAAATAAATATCCATGAGCTCCTAAAAATATTGGTTTGATTTTTATCTCTGTCCAATATTTTCAGAGAGCAACATGAGCATTTTCTTGGACCCTTTTGGAGAAATTTTTATTTGGGTCATTTTCAAAAATGATTCTGAGGGTTCCACCAATCCTCATTTCAAATTTAAATGAAATTTAAACATGATGCACAAATGACTAGCTAGTCTAGGTCATACCAGACTAGGGATGTGACACCAGGTTACCCACCACGTTGTCGTGGTAGAGGAACAATGCGGCGACTCTTCTTCTATGATAAAAACCAACTATGTCCGGATTCCCACGGAGGGACGGACGCTAATCAAATACTGAACCTAAAGTCAGGCATCGGACCAGATTTGTGGGAAAGCGTCCAGCAAACCAAGCTTCCGAATCCGGAAAATTCATGGCCTTTGAGCCTCAGATTGGACGGGGTTCCGAACTTGATTCCGCCCGCCCACCCAAACATAAGCGATCTATCTGAAATACGGCAAGAGCCCGATGAAACAGTACATCATTACTGGGCCAGATTCCTCCTGGTTATGGATAGGATAAAGGACTGCCATGAAGAAAGCGCGATTTCAATCTTCTGCAACAATTGCACGGACAAGGGAATCATAAACGCCATCTGTCGTCCCGAAGTTACACGCTTCGCCGACCTAGCGACCATTGTACAAAAATACTGCGTGATGGAAAGTGCTTGGAAAACCGAAACTAGGTTTTGGGACAATCCAGCCCTGAATACAACCCCAGTCCAAAATAAAAGGGTGCGTCATACTCAAGCACCTGGGTTAAAAACCAAAAAGCAAAAACCCCATAAAGGGTACGGAACCGTACTGGAGGGATGGCTCAATGGACCCTGCAAAATCCACAGTACGGAGGGCACCACTCCAACACATAGCCTTCGAGCATGTCGGATATTACGGCAGGTGGCCAAAAGTGGCGAAGGCTTTTTTGCCCCGGGCAACCAGCCCAGTAGCACCAGTACGGTATTAACAGTCTTCGAGACTTTTGCATCAAATAACATGTGGAAACGAACAATCCGCAGTCTTGCCGAAGTCTACCAAGTAGCAACAACAAATCCATGGAGCGACACGGCTATCACCTTCAATGCCAGCGACGAACCTAAATTCAGAACAGCTAGAGCACCAGCCGCATTGGTCCTCAGTCCGATAGTGGACGACTTTCGTCTTACCAAGGTACTCATGGATGGCGGCAGCGGATTAAACCTCATCTACGAGGAAACCCTTCAAAAAATGGAAATTGACTGGAGCCGCATTGAGCGAAGCAGCACAACCTTCAGGGGAATAATCCCTAGTCGAGAAGTACGCTGCACAGGAAAAATCACACTAGATGTAGTGTTCGGCTTGCCGGACAATTATAGGTCCGAAGAGGTCATGTTCCAAGTGGCCCCATTCGGCAGCGGATATCACGCTTTGTTAGGGCGAGAGGCATTCACAATCTTCCAAGCTATACCCCATTACGGGTACATGAAGCTCAAAATGCCCGGACCCAATGGAATAATCACTCTCGCCAGTGATCCAGATACAGCACTCCGCGCTGAAAATAAGACAGCCGCACTGGCCCTAGAGGCATTATCCGAAGCCCTAGCGGCAGAGGAATTAACTGCGCTGCGCTCCATGGTGGATAAGGACGATGTGATACTCGACAAGAGGTCCAAGTCCACCTCTTTCAAACCAGCAGACGAAATAGTCAAATTTCAGGTCCATCCAACGGACCCCACAAAGACGGCATCCATTGGGGCACAATTAAATCCTGATGTAGAAGCCGCACTACGAGAATTCCTCCGGGAAAATTGGGACATTTTTGCCTGGCACCCTTCAGACATGCCAGGAATCCCACGCAGGCTGGCAGAGCACAGCCTAAATATCCTAAAAGGATTCAAGCCAGTCAAACAAGCTCTTCGGCGATTTTCCGAACCCAAAAGACAGGCAATGGGACAGGAGCTAGCCAAGCTCTTAGAAGCCGGATTCATCAGAGATATCAAACATCCGGACTGGCTAGCCAACCTAGTAATGGTACCAAAAAAGGACAAATCCTGGCGCCTCTGCGTCGATTTCAAAGACCTTAACAAGGCCTGTCCAAAGGACCCTTTCCCTCTCCCTCGCATCGACCAAATCATCGATGCTACCGCAGGGCACGATTCATTGTGCTTCCTTGACGCATACTCCGGATACCATCAAATCAAGATGGCGGAAAAAGACCAGGCCGCAACGGCTTTCATTACTCCATATGGGCCATTCTTCTTCAACACAATGCCCTTCGGACTCAAAAATGCCGGCGCAACATATCAGCGCATGATTCAGACATGTCTGGCTACCCAGATAGGCAAAACAGTAGAGGAATACGTAGACGATGTGGTCTCAAGACCAAACACGTCGAAACCCTAGTAGACGACTTGAGGGTGACATTTGACAACCTCCGAGCATATGACATTAAGCTCAACCCGGAAAAATGTGTCTTCGGAGTACCAGCTGGAAAGCTTTTGGGCTTCATTGTATCCGGTAGAGGAATTGAAGCAAACCCAGCCAAGATCCGAGCTCTGTCACAATTGGATATCCCAAAAGACCTCAAGAAAATACAAAAACTAACGGGGTGCGTAGCGTCCCTAAGACGCTTCATCTCCCGTCTGGGAGAAAAGGCTCTGCCCCTCTATCGCCTCCTCCGGCGCACCGAACACTTCGAATGGACGGATGCCGCCACGGCCGGACTCGAAGAAATCAAGGCCATACTGGCAACAAATCCGGTCCTGGCCGCGCCCAACCTGAGCGAACCTATGTTATTATATATCGCAGCAACACATCAGGTTGTCACCGCGGTACTCATCGTCGAACGAGAAACAGAAGGGCACAGATTCCCTCTTCAAAAACCAGTGTACTACGTATCCACTGTCTTAACTCCATGCAAGTCCCGGTACCCACATTATCAAAAGATAGCGTATGCAGTGTTCATGGCATCCCGGAAGCTGCGACACTACTTTCAAGAGTGTTCCATAACGGTGGCCTCCGAAGTACCTCTCAACGATATTATAAATAATCGCGACGCAACGGGCAGGATTGCAAAATGGGCCATTGAGCTCTTACCATTTGACATAACCTACAAACCACGGCGAGCTATAAAATTGCAAGTTCTGGCTGACTTCGTCGCCGAATGGACCGAAGTTGAACTCCCTAAAGAGTACGGCGCGTACTCCAATTGGATCATGCATTTCGACGGATCCAAAATGTTGGCTGGCTTGGGGGCTGGCATCGTCTTGACGTCCCCAACTGGAGACACAGTCCAATATGTACTTCAAATAATGTACATGGACTCCAACAACGCAGCCGAATACGAGGCCCTCCTGCACGGCCTCCAGATGGCAATCTCCATGGGCATTCAACGCCTAGAGGTGCACGGGGATTCAAACCTCGCAATATCCCAAGTAAATGGAGACTTTGACGCCAAAGATCCGAAAATGGCAGCTTACCGCAACGCCATCCTAAAAATGTCAGCTTGGTTCGAAGGACTCGAATTCCACCATGTAGCCCGGGATAATAACCAGGCAGCAGACGTGTTAGCACGCATCGGCGCAAAACGCGACGCCGTCCCTCCAAACATCTTCCTGGAACGGCTCTTTAAGCCATCCGTACTATGGGAAGAGGAGTCCGGAAATAACAATCTGGAGCCAGCTGGATCACCTAACTCAGACAATTCTGACACAATCGGCGGCTCAGCCAATGAAATAACACCTTCAGCCCACGAAATAATGGCAGTAATTGCCCCGTGGACGGAACCATTCCTAGCCTATTTAATTAGGCAGGAACTTCCCGAAGACCAAAATGAGGCCCGCTGCATAGTTCAGCGATCTAAAGCCTACAAGGTCCATGAGGGAGAACTTTATAAGAAAAGCACAATCGGAGTCCTTCAAAGGTGTATCTCTAAAGAGGAGGGGCGAAATCTCCTGGCTGAAATTCACGCCGGACTCGGCGGGCACCATGCCGCAGCCCGGGCCCTTGTAGGCAAGGCCTTCCGTATAGGATTTTATTGGCCAACAGCCCGGGCAGATGCTCAGGACTTAGTCCAATGATGCGTTGGTCGCCAGCTCTTTGCTAATCAGAGCCACATGCCACCCACCGCCCTCAAAACTATACCCATCACCTGGCCGTTCGTGGTCTGGGGGCTTGACATGGTTGGACCCCTTAAAGGGGGAACCCACAAGCACAAATACTTATTGGTCATGGTGGACAAATTCACCAAATGGATTGAAGCCAAGCCAGTTAAAACGGCAG
Organism: Triticum dicoccoides; assembly: GCF_002162155.2. Taxonomy (NCBI): domain Eukaryota; kingdom Viridiplantae; phylum Streptophyta; class Magnoliopsida; order Poales; family Poaceae; genus Triticum; species Triticum dicoccoides. The sequence goes on from NC_041381.1 coordinate 249,142,020, forward strand.
AATTCGGACCTATGATAGACTTCATATCCGGGGTAGTACACCGCTTTGGCGTCCCCCACAGCATCATCACCGATAACGGCACGAATTTCACGGCCGACGAGGTTAAACTCTGGTGCAAAAACATGGGCATCAAGCTCGACTACGCTTTAGTCTATCACCCTCAAACTAACGGTCAAGTCGAGCGAGCAAATGGTCTAATCATGAGCGGCATCAAACCCAGACTAGTGCGGTCCCTCAAGGAATCTAACACGCACTGGGTAGAGGAGCTCGACTTTGTACTCTGGGGGCTGCGGACCACGCCAAACCGAACTACCGGATTCACACCATTTTTTATGGTGTACGGCGCAGAGGCAGTTCTGCCCTGCGATATAATTCATGACTCACCTCGCATGCGCATGTACGAAGAAAGAGAAGCCGAGCTGGAGCGGCAGGACAGTTTGGACGCCATAGAGGAGGAGCGGGACGTGGCAAAAGCTCGTTCCGCATTTTATCAACAGCAGGCTCGAAGATATCAAAGCAGAGAAGTACGGGCCAAAACTTACAGTGTTGGCGAACTTGTTCTACGCCTTCCGGACAAGAAAAAGGACAAACTTAAGCCCAAGTGGGAAGGTCCCTTCATCATCGACCAAGTCCTGACCGGCGGAGCATACCGTCTACGCAACGCATCTGACAACCGACTCGAGCCGAACCCATGGAACGCAGCCCGTCTTCGAAGATTCTACGCCTAACACCGGACTCAGAGTTTGTCTCACTCCTCCGTCCATCCTTTTTACATTTTCACTATCTCTTGTCCCCCTCCATCTTCCCACTTTTTTTCCAATACCTTTGATAGGCTGATTTGCGCATTGTTCGCACACACTCGATGTGCTTCTAGCACTCGTTATACCTGGGGGCTTCTTTAACAGAAGTTTATTTATACGGGCTTCATGCCCAACACATGTGTCATACTTTCGCATGTACCTTTTATTCACCATTATATGCATCGATATGACTTAAGTTTTGGCCAAGCTGGGTTGCCTGGCTCCTGTGCTTACCCCTACGTTCCCGATTGTTTAGCTAGGAGGTAAAGGGAGCACCTCTGCGATTGTTACTGTCGGGTCAGACGGATGTGTACCTCAGACTGGGTGAAGCCGAAAGCTAGCGTTCTTAAGAGAATATTCGGTCGGTGACTTGAAAGATGATTTATTACTTACTTATTTATTTGCCCCCAGATGCTTTTTCTGCTATTTTCGCAGTCCAGACATGCACTTTAGGGCATGCCTCCCAGGGAAAGGAACCCTTAACGGAACTATTCTCCCTGGAAGATGTTTCTTACTAACCATGTAATATAACATAGCTAGTTGGGCACTTGTCTGATAAAGCAATTATGACCCCGACGCCTTGTCTCCATGCATGCTCCGGTTCTTCTATAACCGTAAGGGTATTCGGACACACTCCGGACTGTTGGGTCCGGAGGTTGAAGCAAAAAGGTCCGCAAAGACAAATGATCTACAATCCGGCTAGAAGGCATTTTACATGTCATTTCAAATTACATCGTCAAACTGACTGATTGTACTCCTCTTCAATCCCATCTAATAGGCTGTCTAATTTACAGTCCTGTTGGGAATATTTCGCGGCCAGTTCTACTTGCCCGTACATCAAGCTCACAGGGATCTCCTTCCCATCAGGCCTCGCAGGTCTGACCTCGGCCATGTGGTTTGGGTCAGCCTTCGGGTACCGCGTCTTCACCATGGCCCAGGCCTCCCTGGCGCCCTGACGGCAGGCCGATATTTTCCACAGACAGAGGCGTCGCCGTGCTCCCTGAAGCTTCTCAGCAAGCTCTCCCCTCGGGTAGGGAGACGGAAGGCCATAAAGCCTGAACGACGCCACTCATCGCCTGTCGGACACGTTCGAGCAGTTGAACCAGCTCGGGGAGTTGGTCACCCATTGAACCAGGCATTTCCTCTGCAGGGCGACCTGTGAGCACACCTAAAGACACATTTCTGTCAATCGACTTCCTCGCCGAATTCTTCTTTTCAAAGGAATTTCCTCAAGCACTTACTATAAATGTCGCGACGAAGCCGCTGATTCTCCTTCACGGAGCCAGACAGTTGGGCCCGAACACCTTTCAGCTCTTCTCCTAGCTGGGTGTGGGCATCTTGGAGCTTGTTTCTCTCCTGTTGCACCTTCATAAGCACCCTCTCGCCGGCCTTTAGCTGACGCAGTAGTTGTTGCTTGTCCGGATCTAGTCCGGCGCCCTTTGCAATATTATTGTCAGATTTATGCACATGCCGCACTTTGTTAACTACTTATCTTTTCGAAGAACGTATTACCAGCGGGGGTTTCTGTGGCTCCCCCTGAGGTGGCTAGTGCGGCCTCAAGTTGGGCCTTGCACTCTTGGAGATCCTGGGACAGGTGGGTATTCTTCTCCGTAAGATCCTGCATAATAAATGATCCTTAAATCAGTTGTTTTAACTATTTTAAGTCTCGGGGGCTACTAGCATATATAACTATTAAAATTACTTACCAGTATGTCCTTCACATACTGCTCCGTGGCTCTGGTTAAACCATCTTGAGCAGCACGGAGGTGCGCGTTTCCCGCATCAAAGGCATTCAACGCCTCCGGGGAGAAACACGCGTCACGAAGAACTGTCCGGCGACGCCTGTGATTCATGGCGCTCTCCACCTCAGACCAGGTGGCGGACAGCCTGTCGGCATCCTCTGTCGGAGGAGCATCCGGCTCTTGCCTTGTGTTCGCCTCCACTTCCGGACCACGCGATGGAGCATGGCTGGCGGAGGCTTGATTGGCAACCTCTCCGGACACTGTCCGGCGAGCGCTCTTCCTCCTGGAAAGAGTTATGAGCGTTAATATACCTCATAGGGATCCTTCCCTTAAAAACAACGGTGCGTCGTACCGTTGCGGCGACGTTTCGATTTGCGTCGCACTCCTCTTCCGCCTGCTGGGTCGAACTGACCCTTGCTGGTGCACCATCAGTATAGGATGGTCAGAATTGAGCACGGATCAAATGATGGTGTTAAGACCTTGGTCGTAGTCACCTGGGAGGCCGGAATCAAGCCGGGGTAGTCAGCCGTAATGGCGACTAGAGCATTGTCCATGCTAAGTTGGTGGAACACCCCGTCAATCAGCTCCACCTTTATGTCTGGATCCTCTTTGGAGGTCGGATCAAGGGATCGTTCCGGATCCTCGGGCTGTGGAGTTAGGCTTCGTATGCCCTCCACATCCCGGCGCAGCTCCTGCGTCGAAATCACAAAGTAAAATACTTGACTTTGGAAGTATGGATCAGGTAGATAAAACGTCCGCTTACCCAGCTCCGAGGGTTATTCATGGAGAATCCGTTCAATGGATTCGTGCGGAGAAAGTCCTCTTCCTCCCCCTTGTACAAGCCGCACAGGATCTTTGCCAGATCGGCTGCCAAGCTCGGCACTTTACGGTCATGACGGGTGGCGTCGTCTTCCCCGTTGAAATCCCACATAGGGTGGCCCCTATATTGGAGTGGCTGCACCCCTCGCATAATGCACGTGGCCATGATTCCAATCATGGTCAATCCGGAGTGGGCCAGTAACCTAATCCGGCCCATCAGATAATGGACGCTCCCGTCCTCCTCCCGTTCAGGGCTCCGCGGGCGCCAACTCAGGCGTTTCTTCAAAGGAGCATTGTTGAACTCCGGGAGGCCGATCCGAACTAGATCCGGCAGAGGAGCGTCCTCCATGTAGAACCATTCCGAAGGCCAGTCTTCGGACGCCTTCTTCGGGGTGCCGGATAGATATCTGGTCCCAGCGATGCGCCATATTTCGGCTCCGCCCACTTGATATATCGACCCCTCATAGGAACGGGGTACGAGGCAAAACAATCTCTTCCATAGCGCAAAATGGGGCTCGATGCCCAGGAACAGCTCGCAAAGAGCTACAAAGCCTGCGATGTGCAAAATGGAGGCAGGTGTGAGGTGGTGAAGCTGGAGTCCGTAGAACTCCAGGAGCCCCCAGAGAAACGGGTGTATGGGAAATCTGAGTCCCCGTATTAGATAAGGGACGAAGCATACCCGCTCTCCTTTGGAAGGGTTGGGGACGCTCTCCGCCTGCTTTCCGCCCTTGAAGGTGGCCAATCCGGCTCGAACCGGAACCATGAAAGCTGGGGGAAGATATCCCTCGGTTTGGAGCGCCACTAGCTCGCTGTGTGGAACGGAGCATCTCCCCCAATCTCCTGGCTTAGGGCTGGGAGCGCGAGAGGAGGAGCCGCGTCGACTATCCATGATGGAATGGGTTTCTGTCAGAGGCGCTTCGATGAGGACTTGCGGATGGAGGATGGTGTGAGCTGGATCTAGATCTTCGCCTTTCTTATAGGCGGCTCATTCGCACGGCTAGGGGGTAAAATGTAAAAATACCCTAGCTTTTCATACGACACGTGGAAGAAGGCCATTATTGGGCGTAGAAGCCAAGGAGCGCAACATTTATAAGGAAGCCGGACACTATTCGACAGGAACATGAAGTTTGAAGGAGAACCCGCCTTGCAACGCCGAAGACAATATACGCGTCGGACTCGTCGTCGCTGAATCCCGGTTCGGGGGCTACTGAGGGAGTTCCGGACTAGGGGGTGTCCGGATAGCTGAACTATCATCATCGGCCGGACTCCAAGACTATGAAGATAGAAGATTGAAGACTTCGTCCCGTGTCTGGATGGGACTTTCCTTAGCGTGGAAGGCAAGCTTGGCGATACGGATATGTAGATCTCCTACCATTGTAACCGACTTTGTGTAACCCTAGCCCTCTCCAGTGTCTATATAAACCGGATGGCTTTAGTCCTTAGGACGAACAACAATCATACCATAGGCTAGCTTCTAGGGTTTAGCCTCCTTGATCTCGTGGTAGATCCACTCTTGTAACACACATCATCAATATTAATCAAGCAGGACGTAGGGTTTTACCTCCATCAAGAGGGCCCGAACCTGGGTAAAACATCATGTCCCTTGTCTCCTGTTACCATCCGCCTAGACGCACAGTTCAGGACCCCCTACCCGAGATCCACCGGTTTTGACACCGACAGCGACCTTGGCCCGGCGCTCCTCCCTAACCGCCACCAGGGCTGCGCTGGCGGAGTAGGGTGTGGCTGCAAGGTAGAGCACCAAGGGCTCCCGAGGGCGCAGAGCTACCATCACCGGAGGGCTGGTAAGGTACTTCTTGAGATCTTGGAATGCCTTGTCGGCCTCTTCCGTCCATTCGAACGGGCCCTTCTTCTTCATCAGCTTGAAGAAGGGAAGCGCTCACTCTCCCAGCTTGGAGATGAAGCGTCCCAACGCGGTTACTCGCTCGGTGAGCTTCTGCATTTCTCTGAGGGTCTTCGGCGGACTCATGTCTTCGACTGCTTTGACCTTCTCCGGGTTAGCCTCGATGCCCCTATGGAATACTAGGAAGCCCAAAAGCTTGCCCGAGGGAACTCCAAATACGCACTTCTTCGGGTTGAGCCGCAAATCCACTTCACAGAGGCTCGCGAAGGTTTCTTCCAGGTCCTGTATCAGGGTTTTCGCCTCCCGAGACTTCACCACAATGTCATCGACGTAGGCCTCGGTGTTTCTCCCGAGATGCCAGCCCAAGGCGATGTGCATCAGTCGCTGAAAGGTTGCGCCTGTGTTGTGCAACCCGAATGGCATGCAGGTATAGCAGTATACTCCACACGGGGTCAGGAAGGCCATTTTCTCCACATCTTCTACCGCCATCTTGATCTGGTGATAGCCCGAGAGAAGGCATCCAGGAAGCACAATAGGTCACACTCGGCGGTAGAATCGACGATCTGGTCGATGCGAGGGAGCGGGAATGGATCTTGTGGGCAGTCCTTGTTGAGGTTGGTGAAGTCGACACACATGTGTTCCTTTCCTCCCTTTTTTGGGACAACGACAGGGTTGACCAACCATTCAGGATAGCGAACCTCGCGAATGACGCTTGCTGCCTCTAACTTGCGGGTTTCTTGGACGATGAAGGCTTGCTTTTCAGTGGATTGTCGCCTTGCCTTCTGCTTCACGGGGCACACGTTGAGATGATGTTCAATCACATCTCTTGGGACCCCTACCAGCTGATCAGGTTCCCATGCAAACACCTCCTTGTTTGCGCACAGGAACTTCACCAAGGCCTCTTCCTGCTCAGGATCGAGGTTGGCGCCTATGGTGAAGGTGGCGCCAGAGGATCCATCCTCGTCGACCGGTACCTGCTTGGTCTCCGCCTTGTCTTGGGTGAATAGCTGCTTCTTCTTGGCCGGTGCAGCCCCCTTGGGCTCGAGGGTATCTGCGCTAGCGGGCTGCGCCACCGCGGCCGTCTTGAAAGCGAGCTTGAGCGCCTGCAATGCATCCCTTGTGTCTCCGGACACGGTAAGGACGCCACTGCTCCCGGGCATCTTCATGAGGTTGTACGCCAGGTGAGTCGCTGTCATGAACTGGGCCAAGGCTGGGTAGCCGAGGATGATGTTGTACGGGAGGACGATGGGGACGATGTCAAAGTCGACCAGCTCCGTGCGGGAGTTTTCGTGGGTGCCGAAGGTCACCGGGAGGCGGATCTGCCCCAGGGAGCTGGTGGAACTGCCTCCAAAGCCCGAGAAGGGCCTGCTGGGATGGAGCCTCTCTAGCGGCACGTGGAGGAGGCTGAAGGCCTCCATCGAGAGCACGTTGAGGCCGGCACCACCGTCAATGAGGGTCCTAGTGACAGCCACCTAGCAGATGGTGGGGGTGCATAGCATCGAGAGCACGCCCGAACAGGCGGTGTTGGAGGGGTGATCATCTGAGCTGAAGGTCAAATCAGCCTTGGGTGCCACCCAGCCCGGGGGGGGCTTCATGGCGCTTGAGGATGGCTCTGATCTGGCGGACGAACAGCTTGACGTGGCGGCTCGAAGGTGGTGCCTGGGATCCGCCCAGGATGGCTACGACGACTGGGGGTGCCGGCGCAGCATGATGGGCGAGGAAGAGGTTGCGCAACTCCTCCTAGGAGGCCACAGAAGCCGCTGGCAAGTGGAGCAGCCACATGCGCGGGACGCCGGTGAGGGCCATGGGCAGCCAGTTTGCCATGACCTTGTCGTCGCCTCCGGCCTTGAGGACGGCTTCTTCATATGCCAGCGGGAAGGCCAGCGGGAAGTCCGCGTTGTCGTAGCGCGGCGGCAAGTCCGGCTTGAACTTGTTCGGCCACCGCACCTGTTGCAAGGCGGGGGCCAGGGCTCGGAGCCCCCTTGTTTCCGCACCGCCATCGACAGCCGGAGCAGGCGGTGCGTTGGCCTCCATGAGGGCAGAGCGTGGTGCTGATGGGGAACGGGTTGACGGAAGGGAGAGCTCCGGCACACCCCTACCTGGCGCGCCAAATGTCGTATGTTGGGTTCCGACAGACCCTTAAGGTTCAAACTCTGGGGTGCGCATGAAGATCTCTCCCCTACCGATCTACGTCCAATCGCCTTGCGAGAATCTGGGCTAGAACGATGAACAACACGAGGGACACAAGGTTTATACTGGTTCGGGCCGCCGTTGTGGTGTAATACCCTACTCTAGTGTGTGGTGTGGTGGATTGCCTCAGAGGCTGATGATGAACAGTACAGGGGAAGAATAGCCTCGCGAGAGGTGTTCTTGAGCTGATGCGATGAACTGCTTGGGTGAGTTCGATCGCCTTTCTCTCTAATGAGCACTCGATGAATCCGTCTTTCCTCTGTGGTGGCTAGTCCTATTTATAGAGGCCTTGGTCCTCTTCCCAAATATTAAGCGGGAAGGGCGCCAACAACGGCCATTTTGAAGGGGAACATCTAGTACAAGTTATCCTGACTAAAGTTGATCTTCGTCTGCCAAAAGCACTAGCGATGACGCCGTCTTGGGCTCCACGGTGACCTCCATCCTGCCGCTCTGCTAGTCTTGGTCTCGTTGCACTGAAATGGCAACCTTTGCCTGATGCCTCGGTACTCCACGCCTGTACTTGCCCCTTTGCACCAAAGAATAAACAAGGACACTGCGCAGGCCGACGCCTGCCTGGCGCATGCCTGGTCGCGATCGTCATGGCTTGCGTCATGAGCACCTCGCAAGGTACCCTGCCTTGATCGCTCCGCCTCCTCGCGAGCCTACCTGGCGAGGCCGTTCTCGAGGAAGTCTTGCGTTGTCCGCCCCGCGAGGCTTGGCCCCTCGCGAGGGTCTTAAGTCTTGTGCTGATGAAGGTGGGCCGTACTGGGCCCCCGCTTGAGCCATGCCGCGGGCCGCGGGCAGGCAAGTCTGGGGACCCCCGTTCCCAGAACGCCGACAGACATGGCAACTACGGTTAATAACTGGAGGACACCTGGCGCATCAGATTCGGGGTGTTACACCTGTAGTGCACCTTTATAATCACCCAGTTATGTTGTGACGTTTGGTTGCACACAAAGTGTTCCTCCGGTAAGCGGGAGTTACATAATCTCATAGTCGTAGGAACATGTATAAGTCATGAAGAAAGCAATAGCAACATACTAAACGATCAAGTGCTAAGCTAACGGAATGGGTCAAATCAATCACATCATTCTTCTAATGATGTGATCACATTGATCAAATGATAGCTCATATCTATGGTTAGGAAACTCAACCATCTTTGATCAATGAGCTAGTCAAGTAGAGGCATACTAGTGACACTATGTTTGTCTATGTATTCACACATGTATTATGTTTCCCGTTAATACAATTCTAGCATGAATAATAAACATTTATCATGATATGAGGTATAATAACTTTATTATTGCCTCTAGGGCATATTTCCTTCAGACCCGCAGGCTATCAATCTCTATGAACATCTGCATGCTACCACGCATGTGTTCCCAAATCTTGGTCTTAATGTTGTCGATGGTGTTAGAATTCTCAACCTCAAGGGTGATGGGCTTGCTGGTGCTACGTGGGTTGCCCCGGCAAGGATGTTGTCGGGGGAGGTCCAGCTCGCCTTCTGCTCCTTGTTCTTCGAGTATCTGTCTTGGTAATCTTCGTGTTTTATCTTATGCTACCCTGCCGGGCCCGGCCATAGGCGTGGCTACAACTGCCCATGCACAGGTAAGGGGTACAAAAGAGCCTGTACTTTTGTACACCGACAATATAGCTCATGAATTAGTGGGAACCATCAAGACAAGTTTGAAAGTTGTAACAGTTTCAGCAAGTGCAAAATAGCAACATTATCATAGCATGTTTGCAAGCTTAGAACAGAGGTCATCTGAAGTCCAAAATTATCAACCATGGCATGTGAACAGAGTACTCATAGTATGCTTCAAATCATGCAATTGTAGCATCTAGAAAACAGGTATAGATTAACTAATATCAAGCTCACAACATGGCATCATGAAGTAAACAGTAAACTGGAACATCATATAGGCAAGTTCATGGCAATGAAAATATATGCTACAGGACTTATATAAGGCATAAAATTGCACGGCATGATAGAGCACAACATGGACATCAATACTTGTCAACTAAGCATCTCCAGATTATGCACGTATTAGATGGTAGCATCAAGAAAACATAGCAACATGATATAACAGATTTGGACTTTACAGAACATTAACAGCAAGTAGCCCACTTCACAAGCTTGTGGCACTCACTAAAGGGCATATCAAAATAAACGGATTACATTAATGCCAATATGGCATGATTATGCTCCTAAAACATATTGACATGATGCTCAAGAGAAAATCACATAAAAAGATATAAAAATGCCAAAATGACAAGTTATAAAAGTTTTCAGCATTTAACATCATCAAGCACTTTTGCAACAGGGATTAACATGTCAAGATGCACCCTAACATGAATGAGAAGCACACCAACATGTAGATCATTCAGAGCTAAACATTTGAATATCAAGATCATCACCATAGGATCAACAGGGACAAAGTTACAACACTCACAAGATGCATACATGATGTTAACATGCAGTATATTTCAGCAGTTAATATCACTTAGCAGTTTTGCAATCAAGATTAAGGCATCAATATGAACAGTAACATGAATGCAAATTACACTAGTGTGTAGAGCATCACGGGATGAAAATTTTGACATATCATACACGCAGCAATATGCACAAAGTTATGACCATGCAAACATGCACACATGCTAACACAATCCAGGGACAGATAATTTGGACCTTGGGGAAACGGGACGACGCGGTGTAGCTGGACGGAGTGGTGCGGCCTGGCCGTTTGAATGGGTGGATCGGGTTGCACCGGGACGACGGCGTCCAGGCGGGAGCTCGAGGCTCGCCGGCGGCGGGCGGCCCGACGGGCGACGGGGAGGGCCGGAGACGGGCGCCGGCGGCCGGATCGACGGATTCGGTGGCTGGTGACCCGTGGCGATGCGGGGATGACGCAGGTGAGCTGCGGTAGAGGTTGAGGTGCAGGGCGGCGCTGGGCGGCTGCGGCGAGGCGGCGGTGATACGTCTCCAACGTATCTATAATTTTTGATTGCTCCATGCTACTTTATCTACTGTTTTGGACTATATTGGGCTTTATTTTCCTCTTTTATATTACTTTTGGGACTAACCTATTAACCGGAGGCCCAGCCCAGAATTGCTGTTTTTTGCCTATTTCAGTGTTTCGAAGAAATGGAGTCCAAACGGAATGAAACCTTCGGGAACGTGATTTTCCAACCGAATGTGATCTAGGAGACTTGGACCCTACTACAAGCAGTGCCAAAGGCGGTCACAAGGGTGGAAGGCTCCCCCCCCTGGGCGCGCCCCCTACCTCGTGGGCCCCCTGACGCTCCACCGACGTACTCCTTCCTCCTATATATACCTACGTATCCCCGTATGATCAGAACAGGAGCCAAAAACCTAATTCCACCGTCGCAACCTTCTATATCCATGAGATACCATCTTGGGGCCTGTTCCGGAGCTCCGCCGGAGGGGGCATCCACCATGGAGGGCTTCTACATCATCACCATAGCCCCTCCGATGAAGTGTGAGTAGTTTACTTCAGACCTTCGGGTCCATAGCTAATAGCTAGATGGCTTCTTCTCTCTTTTTGGATCTCAATACAATGTTCCCCCCTCTCTCGTGAGATCTATTCAATGTAATCTTCTTTTTGCAGTGTGTTTGTTGAGACCGATGAATTGTGGGTTTATGATCCACTATTATCTATGGAAAATATTTGATTCTTCTCTGAATTCTTTTATGTATGATTGAGTTATCTTTGCAAGTCTCTTCGAATTATGCTTTTTGGTTTGGCCAACTAGATTGGTAGTTCTTGCAATGGGAGAAGTGCTTAGCTTTGGGTTCAATCTTGCGGTGGCGTTACCCAGTGACAGAAAGGGTTGCAAGGCACGTATTGTATTGTTGCCATCGAGGATAACAAGATGGGGTTTTTATCATATTGCATGAATTTATCCCTCTACATCATGTCATCTTGCTTAAGGTGTTACTCTATTTTTAACTTAATACTCTGGATGCATGCTGGATAGCGGTCGATGAGTGGAGTAATAGTAGTAGATGCAGAATCGTTTCGATCTACTTGTCTCGGACGTGATGCCTAGATATACTCATAACTATGCTCAATTCTGTCAATTGCTCAACAGTAATTTGTTCACCCACCGTAGAATACTTATGCTCTTGAGAGAAGCCACTAGTGAAACCTATGGCCCCCGGGTCTATTCTCATCATATAAATCTCTATCACTTTATTTACTTGCTTTGTTTTACTTTGCCTTTTACTTTTGACTTTGCATCTATCTATCAAAAATACCAAAAATATTATCTCTATCAGATCTCACTCTCGTAAGTGACCGTGAAGGGATTGACAACCTCTAAGCGTTGGTTGCGAGTTGCTATCGTTTTGTGTAGGTACGAGGGACTTGTGCGTGGTCTCCTACTGGATTGATACCTTGGTTCTAAAAAACTGAGGGAAATACTTACGCTACTTTGCTGCATCATCCTCTCCTCTTCAGGGAAATCCAACGCAGTGCTCAAGAGGTAGCAAGAAGAATTTCTGGCGCCGTTTCCGGGGAGGCTCACGCAAGCAAGTCAATAATACCAAGTACCCATCGCAATCCCTATCTCTCGCACTACATTCTTTGCCATTTCCTCTCGTTTTCCTCTCCCCCACTTCACCCTTGCCATTTTATTTGCCCTCTCTTTCCCAATCTCCTCCTTTCCCTTTTTTGTTCGCTTTCTTCCGCCTTGCTTTTGTTGCCGCTATGTCTGAAATTGGGGAGATTATCGTCGATATGGACAATAATGATAACACAGAAAACCCCGAGGCTCCGGCCGATGAACCCCCTATCTTGCATACTAAAAAGTTTCGAATCGGTAGTGGTAACATCATTGGCAAGGGTGTTATCCAAGATTTCTTTACTTGTGCCGGTGCCTTACCTTCCATGGGTTGTTCTATTCTTCATAGAACTAGTAGTCTTGCGGATGCTATATCTATGCTTGTGGTTGAACTTGAAAGACAATTTATGCATATGCACCCTTGCATACAGAGAATTTTCTTAGGATTCTCTAATATTGAGCACTCTTCTGTTAAGCGCGCCACTACTATCTTTTTGGATCATGAATTTAGATTTATCATAAGAGAAGCCAAAGAAATCTTTGCACACTATAGGGTGGACGCCGGTCGTCCACCCATAGAAGCAATCCTCTATGATCAAGAGGAAATTAGACGTTTTGAATCTTCGGACTATGTCGCTTTTAATGAAAACCTTAGAAAAAAGGTCCCTATCAATGTTTTGGTTGATTGCATTAACGAGCTTAATAATGATTTTGCCCTTAGAAATAATAAGCTAGGATACTCTCTCGAGTATAGGCTCACAAGATTTTGCCAAAAGAATGCTTTCACTGAGCTCGAACTTGGTAGGAAAGTTCGGATAAGTCGACTCGACTCCTTAGTGCAGCGTACACTTGCTGAAGCAAAACGAGGCTCATCCATTTGTTTTGATCCGAATCACACTCTAGACCAGCTCTTCTTTTAGAGAAGGAACTCCACTTTGACAGTCATACGAGAGGGAAGAGACTCAAAGTTGATGAGAATAGTCGATTTGACCGGTATCACGAATAGCAGTTTTAGTAGAAAAGGGCGTTGATGATTGAAAGGATTTCTCCTCGAACCACTAGTAACTATGTCAGCTTTTGTCATTCTGATGATACTGAATCGGATCAATATTTGGAATAACAATATCTGATCTATCAAATCGATTCATCATCGAGAATGGAATAGTATAACATAGGAATTTGATCCAAACAAACTCCGAATTGGGATTTCTTATTGGATCAGGAATCCCATTGCATTTTGCATCCTTTTCCATTTTGCTTCTTTCAGGCAGTTTTGGCTCGCAATAAAGCTAGGGTCCTGATCGAGCAAGACTACGTCCTATCTATCTACCTCTCCAAACACAATATCTTGAGTACCTATGATGGTGACTACATCTGCTGGCATGTGATGTTTGGACATAGAATCGAGTCCTTGTGAATGGGCAAAGCCAGGTGCTCTTATTTTACAACGGTAGGGACGATTACTCCCATTACTGACAAGAAAGATACCAAATTCACCTTTAGGTGCTTCAACTGCGGTATAGGTAGAAGGAGCTGGTACGGAAAAACCTTCTGTATAAAGTTCGAAATGGTGAATTGAGGTAGAGTAGACCGATGATCCGGTAGTCATTTGGCCGGCTATGGAAAGAAAAAGCTTGCATCTGCTCCCCCTAAACTATAACGGGTCCCATCTCTCTCCAAACCTAACGTGGTAGTTTCCCATCATAAGGCTTTCCATCTATAGATTGAGCCATTACCCACCAAGGATCCCATTCGTTCAGAACTCAGTCGACTGCTTCTATAGATAAGGCGGAACGTCCTTAGTTCAGCATTATAGCACATAGTCTCCGACGCTACTACAGCGCTTCGCTAACTCGAAGCGCCTCGCTATGAGAATGACGCGTCGCTAACGCTCGGCTAAGTCGTCGAACCCTCGCGCTGACCATTCGCTTTCTCAGTAGCGAAAGCGCTTCTCTTTGCCCCTTAACTTCATAAAGTATTTGGAAAGAAAAGAAAGAGATTCTTGGTTTTATTGCTCTCGCTTCCTCATCTGCGCTCGTCAAGCCAACTTTGCTTTTTGGGAGGCGAAAGAGGGGTTGAAGCGGACATGTCGAAATGACAGCATCGAAGATATCTATATACACAGGAACGCTTATTCCGGACTGCGTTCCGGAAAAAGTAGCCTACTTGACAGAAAGGGCGGGCACTCTCGGCGCGGAGGTAGGCACTCTCGTCTTTCAACCCCACCGTCACTTTGAATTTAGTGGGGCACTGTTTACTTACAGCCTCTACGAGTTGCAAGTGAATGGGGCCGGTGCGTGGTGAACGGAAGGGTTCATCAAGCCATTTCTCGCCTTAACCCCTAAACTAAATAGGAAGAGGGGTACTTGACTAATAGGGGGCAATTGCATTGCACCTGACTGTGAGGGACCTCTTGATACCTTATGTTCACTTCCTAACTAGTAGCCGGTTTCCTGTCGCGGAAGCCTTTTCCCAGTGCGCGGAGCCCCGATGAGGAAGGTGTTAGTGCTTTCTCATGGGGTCAATAATGCTAATCCCTCTTTTTGTGCCGGGAAGAAGATAAGAAAAGGCGAAGCCTTCTCTTGGTTTCCCAACCTGTTGCTTCTAAAGGCTGCCCTCTCTCGGCTGGATTTTGGCCCAGCCTACTGCGAGGATCCCGTATCCCGTACATCGTCTTTCTCCCTCCTGGGTTCCCGTGGTTCCTATGCCGCCGCGTTTCCCGGTCCTTTTCTTTTAGTGCTTCGACCCGAAGCGATAGCTTGACGCGTTTTCCGTGGATAAGATGGCAGCGCTCCAGCTCACTAAAGAATGGGACGGCAGTGGTCCGCCGGCAAGCTCGTTCTGATCCTGGACGCAGTACATTGGAATCCTGAAGCACCACCACGAACGCTACCGCGCGTGCGCCTGCGGTGCGGTAAGGCACCACCCTGTTGTGCCAGCAGCCAACTCCGGCGTGTCAGCTTAGTTATCCTCATCAAGCCACAACCTTGATGTCTAGCTTCCCAACTGGTAGACGGTTCCCTTTCCCCCGGATCAATGAAGAAGGGAGAAGCCAGTTGATTCCTCCGAAGAACCGGAAGCGAAGCGCTATGCCGGGGCGAGGGGACGGGAAAAGAAACTGCTCCGAAGAAAGATATTGGGGTTCCCAATGCTTCTCCACGCCCAACGAGATGCGCCAACCTCGGGATGCTTTACTCCTAACCCCACGGCGGTTCCGAGACGGAGCTTAACCTGAGTCTCGGTTAAGAACGGCGATGATCTACGTTTCACACGGCGCACGATTCCATGGATAGTTTCATTCGAGATCGTGATGGAGGACATAGCTTACGATCATCGGCTTTGATCATGCCACTAGGCATTTGATTAGGACATTGCACAATGATCCGAACACTTTGTCGCATCTCTTCAATACGGATACAGTAACGATCATAGCGATCTCCTCTGGTACCTACTGGTACGTCAAGATCCGATTGGTCATGAACATCGTAAGGTGCTGCTCTTCGTGAATCCCAGCATACCCCAGGTTGGGATGGGTAGGCCCACCACTTCACTTTTGCACTTTCACTTAGGCCCGGGCCAAGTCAGTGGGGGGACCCTGTCGGGCTCCTTCCCCCCCAAAACAAACTGTACGTGGGAGTTTCCCTTCATACGGCTCGAATCATTCTCAGATGCCCCGAGAGGCATCTTTCCTTATGATCTGGTGGTTCACACGCGCGCAAACGAGCACCGGCCGCAACAGCAAGGAACTATGACCAATAGAGTCAGACACAGAGCGTCATACTTCTTTATCTTGTGGTGGTTGAGGAGTTTCTTTCTCAGAGGGTGCGGGACGCTTGCGGAGTCCGTGCCTTCCGTACCACCACAGGTCGTTCTTGGGCAGATCCCGCTCCTAAACATAAGGGAGGGATAGGGGGAAAGGGGCCCTAAAAATCATATAAATAGGGTTGTAGAAAGACCACTTTCATTCGACGTTCCGGGGCGCCCGATTCGATCGACGAATTTGGCGAGCTGATCCGCTTTGATCCAGGAGAAAGCCCAGTCAGCCACCTTTTCGGTGCAGGTCACGTGACCTACAGCTCGGCCTTCGCTTTTTGAGACTTCCTCTACCCACATCTCTATGTGCCCGCAGCACTTTCATATGGAGAAAGATGGGCTTACCATGTTCCATCAATAGCACCTAACCTATGCCGATTTTGGCGGACCGTGCTCCACCCCGGTGAACTCATGCGGTTCCGACGTGCCCAGAGGCCAGAGGCGAATCCGTTCACGGTCCGTAGGACCAACACCATTCGAAGGTTGATGGCCCGCCTCGACTAGAATAGGAATCTTTGACTGGGCTTACACACATTCGCTCACTTACGCTGTCCCCCCTCAGCTCACCCTAGCCCCGGGTACGTCGTCTCCAAGGCTTCACACAAAATCTTCACTGACAACATATGCATGCTTTTGTAGGGTCAGGCAGAACCGTTGTTGCCTGATGGGAACTTCCCCCATATTGCTATCAATGTCTTCATGTCGCACGACCTCTTAACATTACACCACTGAATCCCCAATCCTTTGCTTGCTGTGCAGTGACAGTACCAATATCCACTAATCGTTGTTTCCAGATACGGTTGCCGGTTGACATCTCTTCTAATTCGTCGATACGAGAAGCAAATTGTTGTGTGGAGGAATCAATATCTCGACATAAGCCAAGAGGCAGATCTTGTGCCACTCCACCAGGTCGTATGAAACTGGCATGCATCCTGGCTCCCGGGACTCTTTCATAGAATTCCAACAATTTCTCCCGCTCCTCAAAAGCCCAAAGGAACGGAGTTGATGCTCCCACATCCATAGCATGAGTAGTTGAAGCAAGTGAATGATTTGAAATTCGAGTTATTTCACAGAATAACACTCTTATATATTGAGCTCGTAATGGTACCTCACAATTCAAAAGTCTCTCTACGGCTGAAGAATGAGCGTGTTCTTGGGCCATCGTAGAAACATAGATAGGGTCAACGACGGAACGAACAACGAAACTTTACGACAGCTTTTTCGTACACGTTCACTTGCATCACATACACAAGTGCTCTCTGAACCGTGCAATAAGGTCACCCATAACACGGCTCTCCCACTGGAGTTACCTTAGCCCCGGGCCATGCTATTCCATGATATTGGAAAAAGTTGACTAATTATTATCATCGTCTTGAAAGCTCGGCGCCTTTTGAATATGAGTGGGGCTCCTAGTCTAGGCGGCGCCTTCGTGGAGCCAAACCGAAGGAAGAGCAAAAGGGCGAGGCCACACCCGGCTTCGAATAGGAGGGGGGCTTAGCTCTGGATCCCGCCTGCTTGCAGAAATGAATGGATCAGAAAGGGGGCTGGGTTCTATTTCCGGGCCGGGCAGGAGGTGAAGGCCAGAAGAAGAAGAGAAGTGCGCCTTCCCGGTAAGGAAGAGGATAAAAAGGTGCTGTCATCTATCTCGACCTGTTTCCCGAGGCGTTGGAAATGAAGACCGGCTCAGAGAATCACTGGCGTGCTTTCTCTCCCCCATCGTTTCGCCAACAAAGAAGTCATCCTTGACTTGACTATTGACCATTCCATCCCTACCGAGCCGCCTCTTCGAAGTATTTACCTCTGCCTTTCTTTTTTGAGAACATACCCTTCAAATCAAAAAGAAAAAAAGAAAGAAAAGTTCCTCGTCTGTGATTTAATCGGCCCTAAGGGAGTTTACTCGACCCATTCTCCAGTCTCCTGCACTGCTCAAGTGTGCGACTCCGTATGAGGACCTCCTTCCCTTTTGCTCTGCCCACTCTCCGTTCACACGGTTATCAAAGCGGAGGAAGGGCGGGCAGCAGGTACCACGAGCCCTCTGTCCCACACATCTATCAAGAAGCAAGTGTAGTTCACCGGTTCCACCGAATGCTCCTATCTCTCGGCAAAGATCGTGTGAGTGTGCAGTTATGCTTCGGATGCTTTGCCATGGAATAGATCGATTCAGTTCCCCTTCTTTTCCGGTGCACTCGCTTTGTATCTCCGACACACAAGGAAGGACGCGGTGGGAAGAAAGCTGCCCTAGCCTCTGTCCGGTCGATCATTCCGCTGGCATCTTGCATTCACGCCTCCGTTTGACTGCCACTCGGGAATGTAGTTGTAGATACGTGAGTCTTAGTGGGTCGTTGGCTCCACCTCTTATCTCCTTCTACGACATGCTGTAGTCGTCGCCATATTCAATATGTCACTTAGTCATATCTGCCTCGCAGCAGGTCAGCACCTCCGAAAGAAAGGGAGGGAGGACTTCATTCAGTGACTCCGCGATCGCCCTCTAAACGATCAAAATAAGGTAAAGCTTGAAGATAAGTTTTGTACTCGATTAATTTCTCAGTCCCTCTAGTCGGGTGGGCGCCGGCCGGCCGGATCCCCCTGAAAACCGTACGTGCGGGTCTCCCCGCATGCGGCTCACGCCATTTGAGGTGGCCCAGCCCAGCATTCATTCTAAAATCCTGTAGTGAAATTGAGACTGCTCGACCTCGGAAGCAAATTCGCGTGTAGGCAGCGCTGTCTTAATACCGTTGACTGTATCTATTCATTGATACATTGGCTCGCTCCCCCCCTCTTTTTTCCAGAATGAATGAGCCGCTCGGACCTTCCATTTCCGTCAAATGACCCGGCTTCCCCTGGCTCTTCCACCGTCCGGGCTCCCTTTCCTCCCTATGCTCCCCCGGCGCAGGCCCACCACGCTTCGCGCCTGCGGCGTTTTCGCCAGACGGTCTTTGCCAGTAGTGCCATCCTCCCCGCAGGCTGTCTGTATGGCTGGGTTGTCCCTTGCTGCTACGTTCTGTTAGGCGCTATGAATTACAGGAAATTCAGTGGTTGACTTGGACAGCAGGCGGGTTACACGTTCCACTGTGCCGAGATGTGAGGTGCAGGTGGTGATGATCACCCCGGGGTATGCGCTAGCGCCCTTGACGGGCACTCCAGGACCCGCCTACGCTCGTGAAAACCCAGGTCGGTCCTCCGACCAGATGTGTGGATAACGAGGCCACCTTCACAACCTTCTCCCTTCTATCTTTATCCAAAGTCAGGTAGGGCGGTTCGCTTGAGTTGCTCAACCGTCCCTTTGCCCGGTGCTCATGACGCGCTACGGAACCTCCACCGTGCTAGCGGCATAGGAGCCTACTCAGCGTCAGCGGCTTCGTGCCGCACTGGAGTGATCCAATATGTGGTTCCGCACGTTCCACCACTTCTCCGTTCACTTCCAATACTGATCGTGAAACACCATGAGCAGCAGGATGTTGAGGTCCGGAATTCGAAGTGAAATTCTTGATTTGCCCGTTCCTAGTCGTCATGGGAAAGAAATAAGAAAGAAATAAGAAAGAGATTATTCCCCTAGAGCTTGTCCAGTACCACCAGTACTCAAAATGCATCTCCGCGCGTCTACCTGGCGCTTTTATTAGCCGCCTTGCATGCAAGGGAAGCGCTATTGGCGGCAATTAATAGCTCACTGAGCGATGATTGATGCAGTCAGTCAGTGCCCTCGATTATTCTATTCCTAATAGAAGGATCATGGCGCCCCGGAAGCATTCCATCCAGCAGCAGCATCTCCTTCAACCACGCGAGGACAAAACTGATGTTAGCTACATTCGAGCGTTCACCGCACAGAGGCGATCTCGAACACTACCTATGATAATAAATCCAAAGGAAAGGTCGACAAAATGATTCAATCTGACTTTCTCGGTATTCTGGATTGAGTAAAAAAGGGATATATGAAGTTCAAGGCCTTGCCAAAACCGTCATGGCACTATTATGTATAGGCCGTACTAAGCCAATAGCGAATAACAAACTCTTTCCTGCTCCCTCGACCTTAATTAACTCCCCCATCCTGCCAAGCCTCAGCTGCCAGCCCATTGTATCTAAGCACACTGCGGCAAATTGATACAAGTAGCTAAAGATCTCGCATCCGACATCTCCGGCCGAACGGTTAGGCAACACTAGGGCGCCTGGGTCAAAATTCCGCTTACCAAACAAGATGTCGAGAGGCGAACTCTGTAATTCCCCTCTTGCAAAAGTGATAGCGGCTGTAGCATCCGTGTGGAAGAGGGTAAGCTTTCGGCAACACCTTTTTCAGATTGGAAAGGATGAATACTTGTGTTGGGTCCTGCAGACCAGGATAGCCTCAGATCAAAACCTAATAAATGTACCTGGGGTTGATCATATTTTTGGGGCAATAAGTATTCCGGAATTTGAGCGCTTATGTAGCTCAAAACTCTGCCACCTGAATACTTGATTCATTAAGGTCGTCACCCTATACCCGGAAGTCTCTATCGTTTTCTTTGTCTGTTAAGCTTCACAGGGTTGGGACTCCCTAAATCAAACTGCAATCGTTGTTTATCAACCACTCACGACGACACCGAGATCTTCGACTTAGCTCCCACAGGTCATCCACCCGGGGCGGAAGATAACGAAAGGGAGACAAAGTCCTAACTAAATCAACACACAATA
>NC_041381.1:249162659-249163705 GCF_002162155.2 Triticum dicoccoides
GGGTTCTATTTCCGGGCCGGGCAGGAGGTGAAGGCCAGAAGAAGAAGAGAAGTGCGCCTTCCCGGTAAGGAAGAGGATAAAAAGGTGCTGTCATCTATCTCGACCTGTTTCCCGAGGCGTTGGAAATGAAGACCGGCTCAGAGAATCACTGGCGTGCTTTCTCTCCCCCATCGTTTCGCCAACAAAGAAGTCATCCTTGACTTGACTATTGACCATTCCATCCCTACCGAGCCGCCTCTTCGAAGTATTTACCTCTGCCTTTCTTTTTTGAGAACATACCCTTCAAATCAAAAAGAAAAAAAGAAAGAAAAGTTCCTCGTCTGTGATTTAATCGGCCCTAAGGGAGTTTACTCGACCCATTCTCCAGTCTCCCGCACTGCTCAAGTGTGCGACTCCGTATGAGGACCTCCTTCCCTTTTGCTCTGCCCACTCTCCGTTCACACGGTTATTAAAGCGGAGGAAGGGCGGGCAGCAGGTACCACGAGCCCTCTGTCCCACACATCTATCAAGAAGCAAGTGTAGTTCACCGGTTCCACCGAATGCTCCTATCTCTCGGCAAAGATCGTGTGAGTGTGCAGTTATGCTTCGGATGCTTCGCCATGGAATAGATTGATTCAGTTCCCCTTCTTTTCCGGTGCACTCGCTTTGTATCTCCGACACACAAGGAAGGACGCGGTGGGAAGAAAGCTGCCCTAGCCTCTGTCCGGTCGATCATTCCGCTGGCATCTTGCATTCACGCCTCCGTTTGACTGCCGCTCGGGAATGTAGTTGTAGATACGTGAGTCTTAGTGGGTCGTTGGCTCCACCTCTTATCTCCTTCTACGACATGCTGTAGTCGTCGCCATATTCAATATGTCACTTAGTCATATCTGCCTCGCAGCGGGTCAGCACCTCCGAAAGAAAGGGAGGGAGGACTTCATTCAGTGACTCCGCGATCGCCCTCTAAACGATCAAAATAAGGTAAAGCTTGAAGATAAGTTTTGTACTCGATTAATTTCTCAGTCCCTCTAGTCGGGTGGGCGCCGGCCGGCCGGATCCCCCTGAAA
>NC_041381.1:249197385-249210887 GCF_002162155.2 Triticum dicoccoides
AGCCCTAGTTTCAGCATAATAGCCTCGTTTTGAAGCGCTCGCTTCATATGGACGTACGTCGAACAAAGGAATCTTATCGGCATACCCACCTGCTGGGCGTGGTTCACTTGACCGACCAACCGACCCAATAGTAGGAGTAGGCGGCTGGCTTCTTATGTGAAGAGAACGGATGGAGAAACAGATGCGCGAAAGAACTAGTCCCTTGGAAAGCTTCGTTTTCCTAACCCAACCTAAGCATAATGAGCTGGTTATTTGAGTATCGAAGCTGTCGAGTGTTCCATTCTTTCGTATGTAGACCCCAGCGAAGAAGGAGAATCAGAAATGGAACTAGTCGAACACGCATAAGATACCGGTTTTAGGCATAACCCCGGGTTAAATAAAGTAGTAAAGGAGCCCAATCTAGCTAAAGAGGGGCTTCTCCGCCACCATAACCAACTAGCTACGTAGATGAATTACCCTTGCGTTCAGCTATCAAACCCATCCACTAGAGCTTGAACCCATGCTTGCTCAAACCATCTGTTTTCTCTTCTAACGAGCATGGCTTCCCTGTCACCTACACTAGAGACGTCTCAACAGTTTAGTTTATTCATAAGCCTAGTACACAAGGAGGGTTTTAGCACACACTAGCTGTACTGTAGTATGATCTGGTATCAGCTGCTGTCTCTCCTTGCTATTATAGTGTAGTATAGGTCGCCTCAAACTCAAAAAAAAACGGGTGCACAGTTCTACTGCGTCTTATCGAATAGTGCTTTTGAGTCAAAGTGCAATCACCATTTCATGTACACCATCTTTGTCAATATCTGCAATTACCTGTAGAAAGAATGTGAAAAACAACTCAAGGTCATTTACAGAACGAACAGCAAAATATAAGCAAAAGGATACAAAAGGTTCACTTACTGGGGTGGACAAGATGTGAGCATAGATGCTCACGTAATCTTCCGCTTTCTCATGTTCTTGTTCTGTCCAGTCCTCATCTCCCCACATGGATTCATCAACATAGTCATCATAATCATAATTGTACTCATCAGGCTGTTCTTCTGCATCCCGAAACAAATCAAATGATGTATCAGCGTCATCCTCTAGAGGCTCGCTATTTTCAACAGTGGCTGCTCCTGAACGAGCTGCTCATGCTCAGGCGGCAGCTCGTTAAGATCAAAGTCGTGGTTGTTCATCATGGAGACCTGGACCCCTGCAGGTGCCGTTTTCCCCGCTGCTTGGCTCCCACCAGAGAGAGATCCCATTTCCGTTTTTCTAGAGCAAGCTGGAAGCGTAGACCCATACCTTGTACTCTCATTCTTTCGTTTTAGCTAGCCATAATGGTATGTGCTTTGAAAGGTAGTTCTTTTTACTAGAAAGTACTTACAGAGGGCACTGAGGCGCAGCCTCGAGCTAGGCGAGATTCTCTATTGTTGCTTCTTATTAGCCAGATCCCGCACCAGGTTTTCCAGGCGGAACAGTTCCGGGATCTTATGAATCTGTGACCAGACGTGAATCTGTTTCAGAACCACAGATCGCGGGTTAGCCATCCCGTCGTAAGGCTTCTTTACACGCCATGGTTGCGGAACAACCACGGCCCTTCTTCCATGAGCTTCTGCCAGTCGCCAAGGCAGAAAACTGGAACAACAAACAGGTTGTCCTCCACCGCTCGGAACGCCACACCTTGTGCCATGTTCCAAGCGAACTGCATCGTTGAGAAAAAGGATTGGCTACTGAAGGGATGCGGCGTGGCCACTTTCGCAAGGGCCATCCACCGACCCTTCTACTATCGGTTTTTAGTATTGGCTACTACTATACTAGCTACTCACCTATCGGTCTAATGAGCATACTTGGAGAAAGGAGAACTTCCCGCCTATAATGTTGGGTTGGCAACCTACCCATTCGTTGAAGTACTTCCTTCATACGGCCCAAAGAAAGGCGGCTAAGCCGTCTTAGTTCGTGAACAATGACCCAGGTGCATAAACAGGTGCATAAAAAGGAAATCAAGTTTGGGAAATGGTACCTGGCTAGTATTTATGCCGAAATCTAGTGACATTATTTACTATTACTATAGTCAAGAAGTAAAGAGTAAAGGCTTTGGCCATTGGCAACGCTTACCTAACTTCTCACTTAAATGTTTACTCGCGTTACTGGTATTCAATAAAAGAAGGAAACCATGGTACCTACCTCCCTCCCTTACTTGGTAATCTAAGAACCCTTCAGGGGGGGAGCAAGAGATCTTCCATACCAACATTTTGTTCGCCACCCCTGCTTCCTCCTCCACTTGAGCTTGTGCAGCAAATCTACTTTATGCTTAGGCCAGGTCCTGCAAGTAAAGAGAAGTAAATATTGGAAACATGGGTATCTAGTTTATTTTATTCAACGGCTGAGTAATTGAAATTCCTTGCTTCTTCAAGCAGGAGATTCCGAGTACCGGGTGTCGTCAGACTCCCATTCTATTACCTTTGTGCCAAGAGCACGTTAAGCTGCCTGGGCTGTTCCGCTACCGGCGTGTAAAGAAGCTCCGCCTAACGGCTAAACCAATGAATTTCTCTCCTTAAAGGAATCTACTTCCCTGACTGTCAACTACTCGCTTCTTCACCGGTATCACACCCGCGCCAGACTGAACAGCAGAGTTAGAACCCAACCAAATACGATTCTTGTATTATCTTACCGAAATTCGGATCCATTTGGCTCCAAAGGAGCAAGCGCGGGAGTTCTAATAGGACTTTGAGACTCGAAAAATCCTGCGGGCTGCTGAGAACAGAGAGAAGTAGTTGCAGAGAGGTTTGATAGGGTTAGGCAGATGCCCCATTATTCGTAAACAAGAAGAAATCCAGATTAGTTTGATGGAGTTGTGGCTTAGCACAAGCATGGTGTCAATGTGGTTCCTCTCGACTAAACACTTAAACAATTGGATCCAGTAGGGTTCAATAGAGGTATGGTATCGGCAACCTTTTAGGGAGCTATATTCTTTGGAATAAGATAGCTGCCCAGAGCTTGCGACGTACCTACCCCCTGGGCGTAGATAGAATTAGGTAAGATAAAAATCGATTGGAAAGTCCTAAATTAGACCAATTCAATTCCGTCTGCTAGAATAAGAAAAAAGTGCTTCCGAATTTCTCTCATCCTTTATAATGAGAATTTCTCTTTGTTCAGTAATAAGTTAATCTTGCAATAAAACACTCTTGCTTGGAAGGTATGGTAAAGGTAAACTGTTTCTATTTTTTGATCTAAAAAAGAGAGTGCTAAAGGAGTCATTCAGAAGTGAGTGAAGGGGCAAAGCTCATTTCTTTCATTCAGGAATGGACACTGGACCAGAATGAAATGTGGGAATATCGGGATTGGCAGATTTTTTATATTGAAATAAAAAAAACTCAACACGACTAGTGAATTCAAATTAGAGTCACTTGCGGATTTCTTCAAATTGTTGTAGTGTAGTATTGTGGTTTTTCAGTAAAGACCCCGACCTATAAATATTCACAGCCCGGCTCATACGGGCGGACAATATTCACCCAGAGCCCCGTTGCGACCGCAATGCTGTTCTTGAAGGACCTTACCTTAGAGCAAAAAAAAGGGCATAGAAGTTAGGAAGACTACTGACGTAGGGCGGCGGGTGAGCTCAACCTCGAACCAAACAAGCAACGGATTGAGCAACTAGCGCGAAAGCCGTTGCGCGTTAGCGCATCCGTTTTCTTGCTCCATCGTTATTAGTTTCTATTCTCTCCCTGCACGAACCTCGGTCCAATCAATTTGTTTGGAATTGGGGTTAGGACCGGTTAGAACTCCCAGTTCCCGATCGGAGGTTTGAGCTGCTATGGCAAGCTTTTTTTCCGAATAGTGGGTATGGGGAACCCACCGTACCAACACGATTGGCTGGTGTTGCTGATACCGGACCCGTTATAACCCCGATTGGAAGGGCAGGCCAGTCTGAGGCTCTGGGGATGCGAGGCCATTGAAAGTGAGTATCCCATATTCTATGACGGAGATAGAGCATTAATTGCAGTTTTCACCCCACCTTAACGACCGAGCGAGGGATGAAATCTTTCGACGACTAGGGAGGCGTCACCCGAGGCCGATTCCAGTGGATCACTATAGAATCTTCTAGAAGCAGGTTCTCCGGGCACTATGGTAGGACGTGGATCGATCATGACGAGAATGGACTTCTCCGTCATGTAATGGTTTAGAAGAGTCACGGTCCTGTTCCCCGCCGGGCTTTTTCCCTTCTCGACTAGACGAAGGAGATATTCATTCCATTCAGGCAGGTGAGGAAGGGCGGCGTCGGCTTGACCCTGTCTTCTCTCTTGGTCGGGTCGGAGGCTAAGTTTCTCATTCAGTGGTGAGGTGTTCATAGAAAGCAAGGCCTCGCCCAACGAGTGGCGGATTTGGTTTGGATGGGGTCTCGCTTGGACGCTGGGGAGATCCATAGATCTGGATAGAGTCTTTCTCGCTCAGTAAAGAAGAGTACGCGCGCTACGGCTTACGCAGTGGATCTTCGGGCAACCAACCCGGCACATCCAATTCCGATCAACAACTTGGAGGTATGGCTGAGTGGCTTAAGGCATTGGTTTGCTAAATCGACATACAAGAAGATTGTATCATGGGTTCGAATCCCATTTCCTCCGGCACGGAAGTAGAACGGGCGGGCGAAATTACGTGAGAGAAAGAACCTCAGATTGATGGAGTCCGCCGTCGGACAGAATAGCTGCTTAGTGACTAGGAGCGGAGCGCCCCTTTCTTGTTCTTGGTGGCGTCTATAGCGAAGAAGACCTTCCCGAACGAGGGCCGTCCAGTCCCTGGCCGGCTCTCGGTTCTTGAGCAAGCTCCTCCACTGCAGGTAGGATGCTCATAGATGAAGAAAAGAGACTTTAGGCAAGTGGTTCTGGTAGCTCAGCTGGTTAGAGCAAAACAAGCAACGGATTGAGCAACTAGCGCGAAAGCCGTTGCGCGTTAGCGCATCCGTTTTCTTGCTGGACTGCAAATCCTTTTTTTCTTGTTTTAGTGGGAAGAGCAAGGGGCATTGCCCTGGAAATCCTTCAGTGGTTCGAATCCACATCTGAGCGTCTTTTTTTCGGTATGCCGCTCCGCGAGCAAGGAGCGCCGCGAGGAGAGCGAGAGAACGAAGTGGGCTTTGGTGATGTCGGAATTTGCACCTATTTGTATCTATTTAGTGATCAGTCCGCTAGTTTCTTTGATTCCACTCGGTGTTCCTTTTCCATTTGCTTCCAATAGTTCGACCTATCCAGAAAAATTGTCGGCCTACGAATGTGGTTCCGATCCCTCCGGTGATGCCAGAAGTCGTTTCGATATACGATTTTATCTGGTTCCTATTTTATTTATTATCCCTGATCCGGAAGTCACCTTTTCTTTTCCTTGGGCAGTACCTCCTAACAAGATTGATCTGTTTGGATCTTGGTCCATGATGGCCTTTTTATTGATTTTGACGATTGGATCTCTCTATGAATGGAAAAGGGGTGCTTCGGATCGGGAGTAACCACTTTAGAAAGGGCAAAGGGGGGAAGGACATAGGAAAGAGGGATGCCTACAAAAAATCAATTGATTCGTCATGGTAGAGAAGAAAAACGGCGCACGGACCGTACTCGAGCTTCGGATCAATGTCCCCAGAAGCAAGGAGTATGCCTGCGTGTTTCGACGAGAACACCGAAAAAACCTAATTCAGCTCTACGTAAGATAGCAAAAGTACGGTTGAGCAATCGACATGATATATTTGCTCACATTCCAGGCGAAGGTCATAATTCGCAGGAACATTCTATAGTCTTAGTCAGAGGAGGTAGAGTGAAAGATTCGCCAGGTGTGAAATCCCATCGTATTCGAGGAGTCAAGGATTTGCTGGGAATTCCGGATCGTAGAAAGGGAAGATCTAAATATGGTGCAGAAAGACCTAAATCGAAATGAATGGAAGATGCCTCTGGAACTTTTGGGTTCTTTTTTGGGGGCGATATGGAAGCAGCTAGCTCCCTTTCCCTTATTACGTTACCATTTCTCTCCGCTATTCTTCGCAAATTTCATTGAGAGGAATCAGCAAAGAAAAGAAATCTTCTCCGGGTGACAGGGCCGCCCCGGCAGCGTGGCTTCTCTGCCGAGCAGGAAGCCACAAAAAGCATTGTGCTCTTGTAACTGATCTTTTAGTAGGCTAAGTTGCCGAATTCTGAAATCACTACAGGCACAGTGCAGGAAATTGTGGTCCTCAAAACAATGTGTCCCCATGATCATTTTACATCACGATATCTTTTTCTTCCTCATTCTTATTTTGGTTTTCGTATCACGGATGTTGGTTCGCGCTTTATGGCATTTCAACGAGCAAACTAATCCAATCCCACAAAGGATTGTTCATGGAACTACTATCGAAATTATTCGGACCATATTTCCAAGTGTCATTCTTTTGTTCATTGCTATACCATCGTTTGGTCTTGCGTTGACAGTACTAATAATGGCATTTGTTGTCTTATTCGGAGTTCAAGGAATAGCCTTTCATCTTGGGAATGAGAATGTCGCGGATCTCAATGTTCTCGTCATGACCAATGCTCCTAACGGGGGTGACTTTCCCATAGACCAACCTCCCGTTGGCGGACTACCAGACCTCCAGCAGGAAATGGCGCACGCCGCCCATCCCGAAGACATAATTGCGGAGTTGACTTCCAAGGTTGAAAGAATATTTCACGAAGTAGGCACTCCTCTTCCTTTAGAGGAAGGTGAATCTGCGCGATCGTTCACTGAAAATCATGTATTGTGGAATAGTGAGGGAGGAGATACTCTTCAACAAATCTTCTCCGATTATACGGAAGCCGGGGACGCAAGCGAATTCGTCGCAATAGCCACCAATCTGGCGAAGCGGTTTCGCCGCGCCGAGCTCGGTGAACCGGATTCTCCCGACCCCGATGCGCCTTTGGAAGAGCAGGAGGCTCATTCCACGGGATCCCCTGAAAGCACAAAAGCAAATGATGGGGCGAACGAGGAAGGCCCGTCTTCTTCGCGGAAGCGTAAAAGGTGGGATGATGATTCGGGGTCCGAAGATGATGATTCGGGGGGCCCCGGGGAATCTCCAGATCCAGTGGAAATCGTTTACGAAGGGGATGCACAAGGGTACAACTGGGAGGGGAATTAGGTTGGCCGCCAACTTCGCCTGCCTTTCTATCTGAGTTCTTCCCTCTTGATGCTTTCGAACGACTCCTAAATTTCACAAAATCCTTTTTTTCTTATTTGAAATCCAAATCGAAATGCCTCAACTTGATAAATTAACTTATTTCTCACAATTCTTCTGGTTATGTCTTCTCCTCTTTACTTTTTATATTCTCTTATTTAATAATAATAATGGAATACTTGGAATTAGTAGAATTCTCAAACTACGGAACCAACTGCTTTCGCACCGGGGGGGCGAGATCCGGAGCAAGGACCCTAAGAATCTGGAAGATATCTCGAGAAAAGGTTTTAGCACCAGTCTCTCATATATGTACTCCAGTTTATCCGAAGTATCCCAATGGTGTAAGACCGTCGACTATTTGGGAAAAAGGAGGAAAATCACTCTGATCTCTGATTTCGGAGAAATAAGTGGCTCACGAGGAATGGAGAGACAGATTCTCTATTTGATCTCGAAGTCCTCATATAACACTTCTTCCAGTCGGATCACTTGTTGGAAAAACATAATGCTCACACATGTTCCACACGGGCAAGGAAGCATAATATCATGAAAGCCGTCTGATAATCTTTCTATAGGTTCCCCGAAGAGAATGGAAAAATCACAAAAACACTTTCTATATGTTCTGTTATTTCGAGATTCGAAGAAGCAAGCAAGTTTTTCATATAGCTGTTTCCTGTGTAGTGATCTCTGTTCGTGGAGATCATGAGGCCCCTGATACCCTGTGGTACGGGGGGGTAGAAGAGTGGGCATGTGGGCTTCTATCAAAAGAGGAAAAGATACCGCTATCGCTATGCTCATATCTCCCTTCCCTCCTCCAGGTGAGAAGCTGGTGTTGAGAAATGACATCCAATCTTTTGGTATCGATCATATATTCTAGGTGGATCACTTTTTTTCTTCAACTGAAATGGGCTGATCTAGTGTTTTTAAATGACCTTCCCCGATCAGAGAAGGGCAAGAACTCTCTTGAACAGTGAGGAGCACAACGATTTGTGCTCTGAGCGATACAGCTTCTGTAAAGGAGTACAAGGTGCTGTGCTAATAAAAGGAGAAATGAGATAAGGAGCAGTAAGGAGGATAAAAGAAGTAGAGTTAGGTTCTTGTGTGTAATCGATATGTCTCCCGGGAGAAAACCCTCTATCAACACAACTATCCGAACACCTATAGCTAGCTTGCTTTAGCTCCAACTACTGCTAGCTTTACCTGCAACGCAACTATCTTCCGAAAAACGAGTTGTTCGTTGCCCGACGCGGCTCTGGCTCTGCCTGCCTGGCACTAAAGCATCTATAGATTGAGGATTTGCCTATGTACCATCATCCGTCCTCTAAGTAATATGTATTCTTCCTCTAAGGTTCCCCCTCTAAGGAGGGTTGTGTAGTATTTAGCTTACAAGGATTGACTCGACACCATCGATGCGTAGTCTATCAATCAATTTAATGGGACTTATTTATATGCCTGTTACGAGGGGAATCTGCCTGTTATTCAATCTATCTCTTCAATCTGCTTACTGGTTTCCTTCTCGGCCAATGGAACATCTATTGCTTCCTAATCTGGAACTGAACTAAACAGAAATCTTGGTCAAGTATTGGGAAAAGGAAAGAGGCCCTTTTCTTTTTCAAAACTAAGAAGGAGATGTGCATAGCGTTGTAAAGATCGGCAGAAGAGGAAGGGTGCAGTTAAGTTACAACATCTTCTGTTTCCAAGTCGATAGGCTTCTTTTGATAAAGGAAACTATTCCTCTGCTCGCTATACTCAAACCCTTGCCATTTCCTCGATTCCCGTTGAGAAAACAATCGATTGACCATTTTACCCGTTCCTCCCGTGATTGACCTTGGGGATTTTTGTCCCGCTAAATTCAGCCCTTTTGATTACTTTTGCTTGCCTCAAAGGAAACTTGCTGCCGAATGTAGAGAATATGAGATGAGCTTTCAAGATCTATCTTATTATTACGGTACCACCTAGATCTATCCTTGCTTTTATGCCTAGCTAGGGGCGTTAAACGATAGCGCTTGTTGCGAGGCAACCCAATTTTATTTTGTGTTTTTGTTTTTGCTTCTGTTTAGGAATAAATAACCCATCTACCTTCTGTTTGGATGTGGTTTTATGTTTTAGTTAGTGTTTGTGCCAAGTAGAACCTATAGGATAACCTACGATGATAGTTGATTTGATTCTGCTGAAAAACAGAAACTTTGCACGCACAGATTTAGGTATGATAAATCACATAATTGTGCTTTTGCGTTGATTCTTTTTGCTGACAATCAATAAACAAATTTTCCAGGACTTCCTATTTTGGTAGAATTTTCAGAGTTCCAGAAGTTTGCGTTAGTTACAGATTGCTACAGATTATTTTGTTTTTGACAGATTCTGTTTTTCATGTGTTATTTGCTTATTTTGATGAATCTATGGCTAGTAAAATAGTTTATAATCCATAGAGAAGTTGGAATACAGTAGGTTTAAAACCAATATAAATAAAGAACGAGTTCATTACAGTACCTTGAAGTAGTCTTTTGTTTTCTTTCTCTAACGGAGCTCACGAGATTTCTGTTGAGTTTTGTGTTGTGAAGTTTTCAAGTTTTTGGTGAATTCTTTTGATGGATTATGGAACAAGGAGTGGCAAGAGCCTAAGCTTGGGGATGCCCATGGCACCCCCAAGATAATCCAAGGACACCAAAAAGTCAAAGCTTGGGGATGCCCCGGAAGGCATCCCCTCTTTCGTCCACTTCCATCGGTAATTTACTTGGAGCTATATTTTTATTCACCAACATGATATGTGTTTTGCTTGGAGCGTCTTGTATTATTTGCGTCTTTGCTTGTTAGTTTACCACAATCATCCTTGCTGTACACATCTTCTGAGAGAGCCATATATGATTTAGAATTTGTTAGAATACTCTATGTGCTTCACTTATATCTTTTGAGCTTGATAGTTTTGCTCATAATACTTCACTTATATCTTTTGAGCATGATAATTTTTGCTCTAGTGCTTCACTTATATCTTTTAGAGCATGGTGGTGGATTTGTTTTAAAGAAACTATTGATCTCTCATGCTTCACTTAGATTATTTTGAGAGTCTTTAATAGCATGGTAATTTGCTTAATGCTAATATACTTGGTGTTCAAGATATGTGAAACTTTCTTTTGAGTGCGTTGAATACTAAGATAAGTTTGATGCTTGATAATTGTTTTGAGATATGGAGGTGATAATATCAAAGTCGTGCTAGTTGGGTGATTATGAATTTGAGAAATATTTGTGTTGAAGTTTGCAAGTCCCATAGCATGCACGTATGGTTAAACTTGTGTAACAAATTTGAAACATGAAGTGTACCTGGCTTGTGCATCCTTATGAGTGGCGGTCGGGGACGAGCGATGGTCTTTTCCTACCAATCTATCCCCCTAGGAGCATGCGCGTAATACTTGATTTTTGATGACTTCTAAATTTTTGCAATAAGTATATGAGTTCTTTTGACTAATGTTGAGTCCATGGATTATACGCACTCTCACCTTTCCGCCTTTGCTAGCCTCTTCGGTACCGTGCATTGCCCTTTCTCACCTTGAGAGTTGGTGCAAACTTCGCCGGTACATCCAAACCCCGTGATACGATACGCTCTATCACACATAAACCTCCTTATATCTTCCTCAAAACAGCCACCATACCTACCTATCATGGCATTTCCATAGCCATTCCGAGATATATTGCCATGCAACTTCCACCATCATCATCATCATGACATACATTACTTTTGTCATATTGCCATTGCATGATCATGTAGTTGACATCGTATTTCTGGCAAAGCCACCATGCATTATTTTCCATACATGTCACTCTTGATCCATTGCACCATCCCAGTACACCGTCGGAGGCATTCATATAGAGTCATATCTTGTTCTAAGTTTCGAGTTGTAATCCTTATGTTGTAATCAATAGAAGTGTGATGATCATCATTATTAGAGCATTGCCCAAATAAATAAATAAATAAATAAAGAAGAAAGGCCAAAAGAAAAAAAGGCCCAAAAAAGGAGGAAAAAAAAGGGGCGGCAATGCTACTATCTCTTTTTCCACACTTGTGCTTCAAAGTAGCACCTTGTTCCTCATGTAGTGAGTCTCATATATTGTGCTTCAAAGTAGCACCTTGTTCCTCATGTAGTGAGTCTCATAAAGTTGTCCTTTTCATACTAGTGGGAATTTTTCATTATAGAACTTGGCTTGTATATTCCTACGATGGGCTTCCTCAAATGCCCTAGGTCTTCATGAGCAAGCAAGTTGGATGCACACCCACTGGTTTTCTTTTGTTGAGCATTCATAGCTCTAGTGCATCCGTTGCATGGCAATCCCTACTCCTCATGTTGACATCAATTGATGGGCATCTCCATAGCCCGTTGATTAGCCTCGTCAATGTGAGACTTTCTCCTTTTTTGTCTTCTCCACACAATCCCCATCATTATATTCTATTCCACCCATAGTGCTATATCCATGGCTCACGCTCATGTATTGCGTGAAGGTTGAAAAAGTTTGAGATTATTTAAGTATGAAACAATTGCTTGGCTTGTCATCGGGGGTATAGAAGTTGGGAACATCTTTGTGTGACGAAAATGAAGCATAGCCTAACTATATGATTTTGTAGGGATGAACTTTCTTTTGCCATGTTATTTTGAGAAGACATGGTTACTTTGATTAGTATGCTTGAAGTATTATTTTGTGTCAATATGAACTTTTGTCTTGAATCTTTCGGATATGAATATTCATATCACAATTAAGAAGATTTACATTGAAATTATGCCAAAGTATCACTCCGCATCAAAAATTCTTTTTTATCATTTACCTACTCGAGGATGAGCAGGAATTAAGCTTGGGGATGCCTGATACGTCTCCAACGTATCTATAATTTTTGATTGCTCCATGCTACTTTATCTACTGTTTTGGACTATATTGGGCTTTATTTTCCACTTTTATATTACTTCCGGGACTAACCTATTAACTGGAGGCCCAGCCCAGAATTGCTGTTTTTTGCCTATTCCAGTGTTTCAAAGAAACGGAATATCAAACGGAGTCCAAACGGAATGAAACCTTCGGGAACGTGATTTTCCAACCGAACGTGATCCAGGAGACTTGGACCCTACTCCAAGCAGTGCCAGCGGCGGTCACGAGGGTGGAGGGCACCCCCCCTGGGCGCGCCCCCCTACCTCGTGGGCCCCCTGACGCTCCACCGACGTACTCCTTCCTCCTATATATACCTATGTATCCTCGTACGATCAGAACAGGAGCCAAAAACCTAATTCCACCGCCGCAACCTTCTGTATCCACGAGATCCCATCTTGGGGCCTGTTCCGGAGCTCCGCCGGAGGGGGCATCCACCACGGAGGGCTTCTACATCATCACCATAGCCCCTCCGATGAAGTGTGAGTAGTTTACTTCAGACCTTCGGGTCCATAGCTAGTAGCTAGATGGCTTCTTCTCTCTTTTTGGATCTCAATACAATGTTCTCCCCCTCTCTCGTGGAGATCTATTCGATGTAATCTTCTTTTTGCGGTGTGTTTGTTGAGACCGATGAATTGTGGGTTTATGATCCAGTATTATCTATGGAAAATATTTGATTCTTCTCTGAATTCTTTTATGTATGATTGAGTTATCTTTGCAAGTCTCTTCAAATTATCCTTTTTGGTTTGGCCAACTAGATTGGTAGTTCTTGCAATGGGAGAAGTGCTTAGCTTTGGGTTCAATCTTGCAGTGTCCTTACCCAGTGACAGAAAGGGTTGCAAGGCACGTATTGTATTGTTGCCATCGAGGATAACAATATGGGGTTTTTATCATATTGCATGAATTTATCCCTCTACATCATGTCATCTTGCTTAAGGCGTTACTCTGTTTTTAACTTAATACTCTAGATGCATGTTGGATAGCGGTCGATGAGTGGAGTAATAGTAGTAGATGCAGAATTGTTTCGATCTACTTGTCTCGGACGTGATGCCTATATACATGATCATTGCCTAGATATACTCATACTATGCTCAATTCTGTCAATTGCTCAACAGTAATTTGTTCACCCACCGTAGAATACTTATGCTCTTGAGAGAAGCCACTAGTGAAACCTATGGCCCCCAGGTCTATTCTCATCATATCAATCTCTATCACTTTATTTACTTCCTTTGTTTTACTTTGCCTTTTACTTTTTACTTTGCATCTATCTATCAAAAATACCAAAAATATTATCTCTATCAGATCTCACTCTCGTAAGTGACCGTGAAGGGATTGACAACCCCTAAGCATTGGTTGTGAGTTGCTATCGTTTTGTGTAGGTACGAGGGACTTGTGCGTGGTCTCCTACTGGATTGATACCTTGGTTCTCAAAAACTGAGGGAAATACTTACGCTACTTT
>NC_041381.1:249211756-249225432 GCF_002162155.2 Triticum dicoccoides
GCGGGGTCAGGCGCGGCGTCGGGCCGCGGCGGGCGAACGGGGCGGCGTTCGGGGCCGGACGGGCCTGCGATGGGCCTCTAGGGCCGCGGCGGCGGGGTGGAGAGGCAGGGCAATGTGGCGGCGCGCGATTGGCCTAGGAGCGGCAATGGACGCGTCCGGTGGGTGGACATGTCCGGCGCGTGGAGGAGGAGGTAGGCTAGGGTTTGCTGAGATTTAGGAAGGGGGAGACGTTTTTATAGGTAGAGGGAGCTAGGAGAGGGCTATTGAGGAGCGGTTTTCGCCCACACGATCGTGATCCAACGGCGGAGATCATGGAGGGGGTTTAGATGGGCTAGGTGGGCTCTGTGGAGGGGTGTTGGGCTGCAAAGAGAAAAGGGGTCCGGCAGTTAATGCGGTAACCGTTGGGGCATCAAACGACCTCCAAATGGAATGAAATTTGACAGGCGGTCTACCGGTGATATACCAAGACCAGTCATCAACTCTCAGGCCATTCCGAGAATGTTTTCATGCGGCTCACAAAACAAGATCTAGGATGTGCGATGGGTGCGTGCGAGTGTCGGAACCCGAAACGGACAACGGAGAAAAAGACCGGATGCAAGCTTTGGAAAACATGCAGATGAAATACACATGATGACATGGCAAAGTGCAACACGCAAGATAATGACTGTTGGTTTTCGTAGTAATTTCAAAAAATTTCCTACGCGCACACAGGATCATGTGATGCATAGCAACGAGAGGAGAGGGTTGTCTACGTACCCAACGCAGACCGACTGCGGAAGCAATGACACGACGTAGAGGAAGTAGTCGTACGTCTTCACGATCCAACCGATCAAGCACCGAAACTACGGCACCTCCGAGTTCGAGCACACGTTCAGCTCGATGACGATCCCCGGACTCCGATCCAGCAAAGTGTCGGGGAAGAGTTTTGTCAGCACGACGGCGTGGTGACGATCTTGATGAACTACAGCAGCAGGGCTTCGCCTAAACTCCGCTACAGTATTATCGAGGAATATGGTGGCAGGGGGCACCGCACACGGCTAAGGAATCGATCACGTGGATCAACTTGTGTCAACTTGTGTGTTTAGAGGTGCCCCTGCCTCCGTATATAAAGGAGCCAAGGGGGGAGGGGGCGCCGGCCAAGAGGGAGAGGCGCAGGAGGAGTCCTACTCCTACCGGGAGTAGGACTCCCCCCCAATCCTATTCCAACTAGGATTCCCAAGGGGGAAAGAGGGAGAGGGGTGGCCGGCCACCTCTCCTAGTACTAATAGGACTAGGGGAAGGGGGGAGGCGCGCAGCCCCCTTGGGCTTCCCCTTTCTCCTTTCCACTAAGGCCCATGATGGCCCATATGGCTCCCGGGGGGTTCCGGTAACCTCCCGGTAACCCGGTAAAATCCCGATTTCACCCGGAACACTTCCGATGTCCAAACATAGACTTCCAATATATCAATCTTTATGTCTCGACCATTTTGAGACTCCTCGTCATGTCCGTGATCACATCCGGGACTCCGAACAACCTTCGGTACATCAAAATGCATAAACTCATAATATAACTGTCATCGTAACCTTAAGCGTGCGGACCCTACGGGTTCGAGAACAATGTAGACATGACCGAGACACGTCTCTGGTCAATAACCAATAGCGGGACCTGGATGCCCATATTGGCTCCTACATATTCTACGAAGATCTTTATCGGTCAGACCGCATAACAACATACGTTGTTCCCTTTGTCATCGGTATGTTACTTGCCCGATATTCGATCGTCGGTATCCAATACCTAGTTCAATCTCGTTACCGGCAAGTCTCTTTACTCGTTCCGTAATACATCATCTCACAACTAACATATTAGTTGTAATGCTTGCAAGGCTTATGTGATGTGTATTACCGAGAGGGCCCAGAGATACCTCTCCGACAATCGGAGTGACAAATCCTAATCTCGAAATACGCCAACCCAACATCGACCATTGGAGACACATGTAGTACTCCTTTATAATCACCCAGTTACGTTGTGACGTTTGGTAGTACCCAAAGTGTTCCTCCGGTAAACGGGAGTTGCATAATCTCATAGTCATAGGAACATGTATAAGTCATGAAGAAAGCAATAGCAACATACTAAACGATCGGGTGCTAAGCTAATGGAATGGGTCATGTCAATCAGATCATTCAACTAATGATGTGACCTCGTTAATCAAATAACAACTCATTGTTCATGGTCAGGAAACATAACCATCTTTGATTAACGAGCTAGTCAAGTAGAGGCATACTAGTGACACTTTGTTTGTCTATGTATTCACACATGTATTATGTTTCCGGTTAATACAATTCTAGCATGAATAATAAACATTTATCGTGATTATAAGGAAATAAATAATAACTTTATTATTGCCTCTAGGGCATATTTCCTTCAGTCTCCCACTTGCACTAGAGTCAATAATCTAGTTCACATCGCCATGTGATTTAACAGCAATAGTTCACATCACCATGTGATTAACACCCATAGGGTTTTACTAGATTCAGTCATCTAGTTCACATCGCTATGTGATTAACACCCAAGGAGTACTAAGGTGCGATCATGTTTTGCTTGTGAGAGAATCTTAGTCAACGGGTCTGTCACATTCAGATCCGTAAGTATTTTGCAAATATTTATGTCAACAATGCTCTGCACGGAGCTACTCTAGCTAATTGCTCCAATTTTTCAATATGTATCCAGGTTGAGACTTAGTGTCATCTGGATCAGTGTAAAAGTTTGCACTGATGTAACTTTTACAACAAACTCTTTTATCACCTCCATAATCGAGAAACATCTCCTTAGTCCTTACTAAGGATATTCTTGACCAATGTCCAGTGATCTACTCCTAGATCACTATTGTACTCTCTTGCCAAATTCAGAGCAAGGTATACAATAGGTCTGGTACATAGCATAGCATACTTTATAGAACCTATGACTGAGGCACAGGGAATGACTTTTCATTCTCTTTCTATTTTCTGCTGTGGTCGGGATTTGAGTCTTACTCAATTTCATACCTTTGCAACACAGGCAAGAACTCTTTCTTTGACTGTTCCATTTTGAACTATTTCAAAATCTTGCCAAGGTATGTATTCATTGAAAATCTTATCAAGCGTCTTGATCTATCTCAATAGATCTTGATGCTCAATATGTAAGTAGCTTTTACTGAGGTCTTTTCCTTTTAAAGAACTCCTTTAAAACACTCCTTTATGCTTTGCAGAAAAATTCTACATCATTTCTGATCAACAATATGTCACTCACATATACTAATCAGAAAGGTTGTAGTGCTCCCACTCACTTTATTGTAAATACAGGCTTCATCGTAAGTCCATATAAAACTATATGCTTTGATCAACTTATCAAAGCGTATATTCCAACTCCGAGATGCTTGTACCAGTCCATAGATGGATCACTGGAACTTGCACATTTTGTTAGCACCTTTAGGATTGACAAAACCTTCCGGTTGCATCATATACAACTCTTCTTCCAGAAATCCATGCAGGAATGCAGTTTTGACATCCATCTGCCAAATTTCATAATCATAAAATGCGGCAATTGCTAACATGATTTGGACGGACTTAAGCATCAATACGAGTGAGAAAATCTCATTGTATTCAACATCTTGAACTTTGTCAAAAACCTTTTTGACAAGTCTAGCTTTGTAGATAGTAACACTACTATCAGTGTCCGTCTTCCTCTTGAAGATCCATTCATTTAAGATAGCTTGCTGATCATCGAGCAAGTCAATCAAAGTCCATACTTTGTTCTCATACATGGATCATATCTCAGATTTTATGGCCTCGAGCCATTTCGCGGAATCTGGGCTCATCATCGCTTCCTCATAGTTCGTAGGTTCATCATGGTCTAGTAACATGACTTCCAGAACATGATTACTACACCACTTTGGTGTGGATCTTACTCTGGAAGACCTACGAGGTTCTGTAGTAACTTGATCTGAAGTTTCATGATCAATATCATTAGCTTCCTCACTAATTGGTGTATTTGTCACAGGAACTGATTTCTGTGATGAACTACTTTCCAATAAGGGAGTAGGTACAGTTACCTTATCAAGTTCTACTTTCCTCCCACTCACTTCTTTCGAGAGAAACTCCTTCTCTAGAAAGGATCTATTATCAGCAACAAATTTGCCTTCGGATCTGTGATAGAAGGTGTACCCAACAATTTCCTTTGGGTATTCTATGAAGACGCACTTCTCTGATTTGGGTTCGAGCTTATCAAGTTAAAAAACCTTTTTTTTCTTATAAGCATCACAACTCCAAACTTTAAGAAATGACAGCTTAGGTTTACTGCTAAACCATAGTTCATACGGTGTCATCTCAAACGAATTTAGATGGTGCCCTTTTAATGTGAATGCAGCTGTCTCTAATGCATAACCCCAAAACAATATTGGTAAATCAGTAAGAGACATCATAGATTGCACCATATCCAATAAAGTGCGGTTACGACGTTCGGACACACCATAACGTTGTGGTGTTCCAGGTGGCGTGAGCTGTGAAACTATTCCACATTGTTTTAATTGAAGACCAAACTCGTAACTCAAATATTCATCTCTACGATCAGATCGCAGAAACTTTATTTTCTTGTTACGATGATTTTCAACTTCACTCTGAAATTCTTTGAGCCTTTCAACTATTTCAGACTTATATTTCATCAAGTAGATATACCCATATCTGCTCAAATCATCTTGTGAAGGTCAGAAAATAATGATACTTGCCACGAGCCTTCATACTCATTGGTCTGCATACATCAGTATGTATTATTTCCAACAAGTTAGTAACTCGTTCCATTGTTCCGAAGAACGGAGTTTTAGTCATCTTGCCCAAAAGGCACGGTCCGCAAGCATCAAATGATTCATAACCAAGTGATTCCGAAAATCCATCTTTATGGAATTTCTTCATGCGCTTTACACCGGTATGACCCAAACGGCAGTGCCACAAATAAGTTGCACTATCATTATTAACTTTGCATCTTTTGGCATCAATATTATGAATATGTGTATCACTACGATCAAGATCCAATGAACCATTTTCATTGGGTGTGTAACCATATAAGGTTTTATTCATGTAAACAGAACAACAGTTTATTCTCTTACTTAAATGAATAACCGTATTGCAATAAACACGATCAAATCATATTCATGCTCAACGCAAACACCAAATAACATTTATTTAGGTTCAACACTAATCCCGAAAGAATAGGGAGTGTGCGATGATGATCATATCAATCTTGAAACTATTTTCAACACACATCATCACTTCACCCTTAACTAGTTTCTGTTTATTCTGCAACTCCCGTTTCGAGTTACTACTCTTAGCAACTGAACCAGTACCAAATACCGAGGGGTTGCTATAAACACTAGTAAAGCACACATCAAACACTTGTATATCAAATATACCCTTTTTCACTTTGCCATCCTTCTTATCCACCAAATATTTAGGGTAGTTCCGCTTTCAGTGACCATTTCCTTTGCAGTGTAAGCACTCAGTTTCAGGCTTTGGTTCAGCTTTGGGCTTCTTCGTGGGAGTGACAACTTGCTTGTCAATCTACTTGAAGTTCCCCTTTCTTTCCCTTTGCCCTTTTCTTGAAACTAGTGATCTTGTCAACCATCAACACTTGATGCTCTTTCTTGATTTCTACCTTCGTTGATTTCAACATCACGAAGAGCTCGGGAATCATTTTCATCATCCCTTGCATACTATAGTTCATCACGAAGTTCTACTAACTTGGTGATGGTGACTAGAGAATTCTGTCAATCACTATCTTATCTGGAAGATTAACTCCCACTTGATTCAAGCGATTGAAGTACCCAGAAAATCTGAGCACATGCTCACTAGTTGAGCGATTCTCCTCCATCTTTTAGCTATAGAACTTGTTGGAGACTTCATATCTCTCAACTCGGGTATTTGCTTGAAATATTAACTTCAATTCCTGGAACATCTCATATGGTCCATGACGTTCAAAACGTCTTTGAAGTCCCGATTCTAAGCCGTTAAGCATGGTGCACTAAACTATCAAGTAGTCAT
Organism: Triticum dicoccoides; assembly: GCF_002162155.2. NCBI lineage: Eukaryota > Viridiplantae > Streptophyta > Magnoliopsida > Poales > Poaceae > Triticum > Triticum dicoccoides. The sequence continues at coordinate 249,217,805 of NC_041381.1, forward strand.
CATATTGAGCTAGCCAGACGTTCATAACTTCTGCATCTGCTCCTGCAATAGGTTTGTCACCTAGCGGTGCATTAAGGACATAATTCTTCTGTGCAGCAATGAGGATAAACCTCAGATCACGGATCGAATCCGCATCATTGCTACTAACATTTTTCAACACAATATTCTCTAGGAACATATCAAAATAAACGTATGAAAGCAACAACGCAAGCTATTGATCTACAACATAACTTGCAAAATACTACCAGGACTAAGTTCATGATAAATTTAAGTTCAATTAATCATATTACTTAAGAACTCCCACTTAGACAGACATCTCTCTAGTCATCTAAGTGATCACGTGATCCATATCAACTAAACCATGTCCGATCATCACGTGAGATGGAGTAGTTTCAATGGTGAACATCACTATGTTGATCATATCTACTATATGATTCACGCTCGACCTTTCGGTCTCCGTGTCCCGAGGCCATATCTGTATATGCTAGGCTCGTCAAGTTTAACCTGAGTATTCTGCGTGTGCAAAAACTGGCTTGCACCCGTTGTAGATGGACGTAGAGCTTATCACACCCGATCATCACGTGGTGTCTGGGCACGACGAACTTTGGCAACGGTGCATACTCAGGGAGAACACTTCTTGATAATTTAGTGAGAGATCATCTTATAATGCTACCGTCAATCAAAGCAAGATAAGATGCATAAAAGGATAAACATCACATGCAATCAATATAAGTGATATGATATGGCCATCATCATCTTGTGCTTGTGATCTCCATCTCCGAAGCACCGTCATGATCACCATCGTCACCGGTGCGACACCTTGATCTCCATCGTAGCATCGTTGTCGTCTCGCCAATCTTATGCTTCCACGACTATCACTACCGTAGTAATAAAGTAAAGCATTACATCGCGATTGCATTGCATACAATAAAGCGACAACTATATGGCTCCTGCCAGTTGCCGATAACTTGGTTACAAAACATGATCATCTCATACAATAAAATTCAGCATCATGCCTTGACCATATCACATCACAACATGCCCTGCAAAAACAAGTTAGACGTCCTCTACTTTGTTGTTGCATGTTTTACGTGGCTGCTACGGGCTTAAGTAAGAACCAATCTCACCTACGCATCAAAACCACAACGATAGTTTGTCAAATAGACTCCGTTTTAACCTTCGCAAGGACCGGGCGTAGCCATACTTGGTTCAACTAAAGTTGGAGAGACAGTCGCCCGCAAGCCATCTCTGTGCAAAGCACGTCGAGGGAACCGGTCTCGCGTAAGCGTACGCGTAAGGTTGGTCTGGGTCGTCTCATCCAACAATACCGCCGAACCAAAATATGACATGCTGGTAGGCAGTATGACTTGTATCGTCCACAACTCACTTGTGTTCTACTCGTGCATATAACATCAACATCAATAACCAGGCTCGGATGCCACTGTTGGGTTTCGTAGTAATTTCAAAAAATTTCCTACGCGCACACAGGATCATGTGATGCATAGCAACGAGAGGAGAGTGTTGTCTACGTACCCAACGCAGACCGACTGCGGAAGCAATGACACGACGTAGAGGAAGTAGTCGTACGTCTTCACGATCCAACCGATCAAGCACCGAAACTACGGCACCTCCGAGTTCGAGCACACGTTCAGCTCGATGACGATCCCCGGACTCCGATCCAGCAAAGTGTCGGGGAAGAGTTTTGTCAGCACGACGGTGTGGTGACGATCTTGATGAACTACAGTAGCAGGGCTTCGCCTAAACTCCGCTACAGTATTATCGAGGAATATGGTGGCAGGGGGCACCGCACACGGCTAAGGAATCGATCACGTGGATCAACTTGTGTCAACTTGTGTGTTTAGAGGTGCCCCTGCCTCCGTATATAAAGGAGCCAAGGGGGGAGGGGGCGCCGGCCAAGAGGGAGAGGCGCAGGAGGAGTCCTACTCCTACCGGGAGTAGGACTCCCCCCCAATCCTATTCCAACTAGGATTCCCAAGGGGGAAAGAGGGAGAGGGGTGGCCGGCCACCTCTCCTAGTCCTAATAGGACTAGGGGAAGGGGGGAGGCGCGCAGCCCCCTTGGGCTGCCCCTTTCTCCTTTCCACTAAGGCCCATGATGGCCCATATGGCTCCCGGGGGGTTCCGGTAACCTCCCGGTAACCCGGTAAAATCCCGATTTCACCCGGAACACTTCCGATGTCCAAACATAGACTTCCAATATATCAATCTTTATGTCTCGACCATTTCGAGACTCCTCGTCATGTCCGTGATCACATCCGGGACTCCGAACAACCTTCGGTACATCAAAATGCATAAACTCATAATATAACTGTCATCGTAACCTTAAGCGTGCGGACCCTACGGGTTCGAGAACAATGTAGACATGACCGAGACACGTCTCTGGTCAATAAACAATAGCGGGACCTGGATGCCCATATTGGCTCCTACATATTCTACGAAGATCTTTATCGGTCAGACCGCATAACAACATACGTTGTTCCCTTTGTCATCGGTATGTTACTTGCCCGAGATTCGATCGTCGGTATCCAATACCTAGTTCAATCTCGTTACCGGCAAGTCTCTTTACTCGTTCCGTAATACATCATCTCACAACTAACATATTAGTTGTAATGCTTGCAAGGCTTATGTGATGTGTATTACCGAGAGGGCCCAGAGATACCTCTCCGACAATCGGAGTGACAAATCCTAATCTCGAAATACGCCAACCCAACATCGACCATTGGAGACACATGTAGTACTCCTTTATAATCACCCAGTTACGTTGTGACGTTTGGTAGTACCCAAAGTGTTCCTCCGGTAAACGGGAGTTGCATAATCTCATAGTCATAGGAACATGTATAAGTCATGAAGAAAGCAATAGCAACATACTAAACGATCGGGTGCTAAGCTAATGGAATGGGTCATGTCAATCAGATCATTCAACTAATGATGTGACCTCGTTAATCAAATAACAACTCATTGTTCATGGTCAGGAAACATAACCATCTTTGATTAACGAGCTAGTCAAGTAGAGGCATACTAGTGACACTTTGTTTGTCTATGTATTCACACATGTATTATGTTTCCGGTTAATACAATTCTAGCATGAATAATAAACATTTATCGTGATTATAAGGAAATAAATAATAACTTTATTATTGCCTCTAGGGCATATTTCCTTCATGGCAACGACGACGAATAACTGGAAGACGCCTGGCGCATCGGTCTCGGGGCATTACATTCGCGAGGGCAACATGCTGCCCCTAATCTTATATTCCTCCCCGCGAATCGCTACATCCTCTGCATGAGACACAAGGTGGTCGAAGTGGCCATCCTTTGGCTTTGGCTTGCTGGTGCAGTAGGGGTAGTGCCACTTCTTGACCTTGCGGTTGTAGAAGGAAGCAACTCCCTTGGCCTTGATCTTCTCCACCTCCTTCGCTGTGAAAGACGCGACGTTGCCTTTGTACACATCTTCTTCAGAATCATACTGCACACATGAATGAATTACATTAATACATTATAGATTCATATACACCATGTCAAAGGAACTAAATGAACAATCTAAATTTCAAGTAGGCTTACCTCATATTCTTCGTCGTCACTGTGCTCTGGATCGTACGGGTCGAACCCAGCAAGTGCCAGCTTCCTCTTATTCCCCATAGAATCATCCTCCTGAATATACAATTACATCCATTGCTAGTAAATACAGAAGCTAACTGGTAATTTAGATATGCACACATGACACATTGATCATATTATCCATACTATGATCCTATTTGCATTTTCCATTGTCATGCACACACACTGAACAACAAAGCTAATATAACTACATATTGTGGACAAATTTACATACTAATGAATCAAGTAAGCTCTTAATCAATGGATAGGTACATCAAAATTAATGCATTCCATTTGGGCATATGACATTCAAAACACCAATATGTGTAGCATTCAAAAACAAATCTAAGCTTACATGTCTGTAGCATTCAAAACCCCAATCTATCTAGCATTCAAAAACAAATCTAAGCATACATCCCTATCTCTCATTAAGATCTGTATAGCATTTTTGCAATGAATGTAATCCAAAAAAACCATACAGAAAACCCCCATCCCTCAAACCAACTACTCCAACCATCTGTACTACCCTACGAATCACAAACCAACCAATAAAACTAGGGACTAACTCTACAATCTAAATATTGCAACTAGGGTACAAGAAAATGGAAATACCTCTTGTACCACCTTCTCCTCGCCAGGCTGCGCATCTGGATGGCCTGCGCCACTCAACGTCGTCACCTTCAGCTCCGGCAGCGCCGAGGCGGAGCCCGCCACCTTCTTCTCCACATCCACAGCCGCGACAACGGTTGCGAGTTTCCCCGCACCACCGTGGACGCCGCCAACGTCCTGCACTGCATCTGCTGTCGCGGTCACCGCGCCCTACAGATCTCCGGTCGCTGCGCCGGCGTCTCCACGAGCGTCCGCCATAAGGGAGGCAATGAAGGTGAGGACGAGGATGCGGTGGGGGAGAGCGAGACGGTGTGGTGGAGGAGAGTGAGATGACGCAGTGGGAGAGAGGGAGACGATACGACAGGGAGGGGATTTGGGGGAAAATGGTAGGGGCTACGCAGTTTCCCCTCTTATACAATGGGACGTTTCTGGCATGTTCCGGGGACACGTGCTACCCCACAACCGCGGTCAGTTGCATGCATGCCTATGCGGCCCCACTAGTCAAAGTTAACGATCAAGTCATTGACCCGACGGCAACATCCCGTTTGCACATTTGTGAGAGTTTCAGCCAAGGGAGTGGGGAAAAGTGAGCAAAAATTAAGAGTTTGGGGATGAATGAGTACAGCTAAGGAACCAGGGGCACAGATGTAAAAAACCCTTTTTGGCATTTGAAAGCTTGAGTCAATAGCATTCTATAGAAAAATGATCAGAAAATTGGCACAAACTTTTCCAAAGAAAAGTTGGAGAGGGAGTTGTTGGTATATCGTGCTTGGCAGTTGTTTCTCATCATTATATTTACTGTCATTGTGATCTTCACTTATATCTTGCTGTCGAGAGCTACTTCATATCCTTTATTGATGCTAGTTGTGCCACGCCATGACCTCACTAGTGTCCTAGGCTCGTGTCTCTAGTCCGGGCTAGCCTAGGACCAGTACAGTACCGTCGTTGAGCGTTTATTCAATATTGCATCTCTGAATTGATTATTGATAATATTTTGCTACCATATATTTTAGCCTTCCAAGCTCCACATATTTCTACACCATGTATATGTATATTCCCCTGACAATCGCTTTACTCAATCTTCGGAGTTATTTGATACCGCTGGTTGACTGTCACCACCTGCTGCGTGGTAAGAACTTGCAAGATATTGATATTTGCTTTACTGCGAGCGCTTTACCACCAAATCCTAGTAGTTCATAGGAACATTATTCTCGAATTTTGTTTCTTGTTTCTACTAATCATGACAGGTTCCGGAGATAGAAGTTCTTGGACAACAGATACATCTTCATCATCACGAGAGGTGGGACAACACACACAAGCACATGGTCAGGTTATCTCCTTACCCTCATTTGAGGGTAGATTTAATCCTGCTATTTATCTAATTTGGGAGCTTGAGGTAGAACACATTTTTGCTAGCCATGGTTTTTCTGAACTTGAGAGAGTATGAGCTGCCACTTGAGCATTTACTGGGGTTTTTTGTGGACTGTACATTGTAAGAAAAACATTGATAATCAACTCGCAACTTGAAAAGATTTGAAAATTGTAATAAGACAACAGTTTTTTCCTCCTTACCATCATCGTGAATTGCTTCACAAATTGGAACAATTAAAACAAGGCAGTAATACCGTTCATGCTTACTACCAAGAGTTCAAATCTTATATGCATCATTGTGACATAAAAGAATCTGAGGATAATACAATGAATAGATTTTTTGGTGGTTTGAACCACGATATTCGCGCAAGATTTTAGTATATTCCTCGTTGCATTACTGGTATGTATGTTCACGCTTGTACCTTTGAGAGACAACTACTGGAGGATGCATTGGGTGACTACAACAACTACTATTCTAGTTCATGCTCACCACCATCGGTTGGTTCCTCCACCGTTGCACCTACTAAAGGAACCACACCTCAGATTGTGAGCGCGACATCATCTCACGTGTATTTTACGTTGTCATCGTCCGTACCTACATCAGCTACGTCTTTGCGACAAGGTAACAGTAAAGGCATGCCTAATTAGCTTGGATACATCATGTGTTGAGTTACCCGTTGATTTGAGCACACCACCTATTTTAGAGAATCGTGTTACTGTCATGAATGCGTCATGTGATCAAACGGCTGAAATACCAACAATTTTGAATGCACCCGTTGAATTAATTGTTAGTGCAAAAGAACCAATGTTTAATCATTTTGATACGACCTCTAATCTTGGTGATGATTCTGTGTCAAATGACTTATTGCATGTTTGCTTATTTAAGCATGTTGTAGCATGTAAATTTAATGCAAGTAAGGTTTATTCACCAATGTTGGGATGGTTTAATGATAAACATTGTCAATCTTTTGATATTAATAAGAGCTTCACTTATATGTGCAAACTGAGTTGCAATATTTTCATGCCTTCCACTTCTTGTGATAATATTTTGGCTTTATATTTTTATGAACTATGAAAGTTACTCATGTATACAAGTGTCATATGTGCAAAAACAAGGAAAGTAAAAATGGATGACACATACATATACAACATGTACACTTTGTCTCTTTTGTTAGCCACATTTCAGATTAAGCAACGCCGAAGATGGCTTTGTTTTCAAGAAGGGGAGGATGACGAGGACATAACTACCTTGGATACGACCAAAAGTATTACATAAATGCATATTTGTGAGGTGATTTATGCAAACTTTGCAATAATTTATTTATATTATCCAGGACAAAAATACTTCACAGATATTTGTGTCATGTCTAATTACAGGTGTATTGGACATTTGTACAATCCACATATAAATCCACATATAAAGGTATGGGACATTTGTGCCATGTCTAATTTCAAGTCTCTTACGTTCTAAGACTCAGATTCGGACAGCACAGATGGGTGATTCTTTCTTTACTTGAAAGTAGATTTCGTGCTCTTTGCAACCCAATTAGATTCACCTTCAAATTCGTCCGGACAGTTGAGATATTGACGAAACAATTTGACGCTGCAACAGAATCTCAACATTTTTTTTGTGTGTTCTTTGACAAATCCAAATGCTACCTGAAATTTTTTAGGCAAAAAGGTTGCATTTTGGCATGTGCAAGAAAATAAAATTGAACATCAATTGTTACCCAAAATGTCACACCCAAATTTATTTTTTCACCAACAAATGCTTCGTTTCACATGAAAATTGTGAAGCATGCTTGAAACACTAACAAAACATCTACAAAAATTTCTGTTTATTATTAAAGGAATTGCTATTTTTTTTATTTTACTGTTCATCCAGGTGCAAATGCACCAGGGGACAAAGCACCTCCCCTGTTCTTTTTTTACAGGATGAAATACAAGCGTGATTACAGAAACAATAATCCTAGACGTACGGGCTCTTACAGGCATTTACAGGACCTTCCCTAAAATCTCTTCGCCCCCCCCC
>NC_041381.1:249225835-249232363 GCF_002162155.2 Triticum dicoccoides
CAGTCTGTCGTACAATGCGACCACATTTGCACTGATGACAACCAGAATAAAACAAAACATCACATATCCGAGCCAGCAAGTTGACATTCTTTGTGCCTCCCTTCGGAAAAGCACACCCACGAAAACTAAAGCATCTGAAATGACAGGAAGATTAAACAGGGGAGTATTATCATCTCCGTTGGAAGAAAAGAAAAAGGTTTGGGTTTACAAAACTTACTGCAGTGATCAAGCTTCAGTCTTTTGCTCTTCTGCTACTTGGTGATACTGGTAGTCACCTTCCTCATATGCCTCGCCTTCTTCAGGGCCTTCAGGTTCTGTGTTGGGTTGTGCCTGATAGTGTTCATGCTCATGTCGCTTTGAGCTTTCAGTTTCATGCCCATGCCCGCCTTGAACTTGATAGCAATACGACTCATAACTTTTGTGTTGCTCATACTGGTTAGAGCCATAATGCTTCCCATATTCAGCCATGCTCCTGTCATGCTTTGGCTCACCGTTGTATTCAGCATCCCTATCCTTCAAGTGAGCGCGGTCACGCTCGTAACTTGCACGCTCATGATCTCTCTCGCGATCCCTGCCTCTCTCACGGTGACGATCATGAGAGAGGCCACGATCCTTCTCCCTATCATGATCCCTACCACGGTCCCTATCCCTATCTCTGTCCCGACGATCACGGTCACGGTCACGCCCATGGTCTTTTTCCCGGTCCCTTCCTCGGTCCCTGTCCCGAGTCCTGTCCCGATCTCTATGGTGGTGCCTCTCTTCCCTTGAATCAAGCTCACGTATTCTGTCATGAGAACGCTCACGGGGATTTTCATCGCGGTCTCTTTCCCGTACCCTTTCACGAGACTTCTCCCGATCTCTGTACCAATAGTGAAGTAAGAAATAAGCATTTACACAAAGCACTATGCTAAAGCAGAAGAAAGTTCATTTGCCGAGGCTCACCTATCTACGCGGGAATCACCCCTCTTAGGTTCTTCTGATCTGGGGCGCCCAACACTCGATGGCTCCCTGGTAATCAGAAACATGCAGCATAAAACAACTAGATGCTCTAACATAAGAGGACAACATTGATAACGCCCAAAATATAACTTCACTGCACTAACAGAACATGCGACTACCAAGTTAATATAATAGCAATATCAAATTGCAATGTACCAAAATATATTAAATTCACTTCTGATCAATACTGTAGATAAGAAAACAGAGACAAAAGGACAAGAAAAATAAGAAAGAAACATATGACAAAATAGCTTTGGTGTCGATTAATTCCCAGTCTCACTTGTCACCTCATTCCAAGAATAAATAGAAGCACTAGCTTCCTCTAAGGCATGTCTTAAATAAGAGAATACCTGGCAGGCGGCTTCTGGTCAGCACTTGCACCACAAATTCTGCTTGATCCAAGTCCACCGCCTAATCTCCTGGGACGCCAATTAGGGACAGTTCTACCACGTTCCACATCAACTAGTACCCTCTTATTGTCCACTTTTCTCCCATCAGCTTGCTTGTAAGCATCTGGGACATGCCAAATTAGCATAGAAAATTTAAGACATGCAGCAGGAGTGTCCAACCAGCATACATCTACTAACCCGAAACTTACTTTTCATATCCCGAGTATGCATATACTCTATGAATGCATATCCTCTAGGTTTATTGGTATCCTTGTCAGTTACGAGCCGTACCTGGAAAGCTCAAAGATAGTAATTAAGGACTACTAAAAAAGAGAGTTGCACCAGACTTCACGATAAAGTGATAGTATTTGTTGTCGCTACAATAGTTTGTTAATTTTCCATGTTCTATGTTGCACGACAGACAGGCATAAAGCCTAAAACAGCCGTGCTAACCTTGCATATGTAGAGCTTCCATTATGAGGAGTGAAATCCAGCACAGATCAACAGTTGGAGGAAAAGCAGTCTGACTGATTGGCGTATGTCGGAAAATACGATGATATCCCCTTACCAGGGAACTGGCTAACTATATATATATATAACTGTAGACTTAAATAGTAAATACTATACCAAGTTGCCCTCTCAGTTGTGTGTATTTTGTTCAGCCGTGGCCAAGAAAAGAAAATAGCAGCAACAGTTACGAATTGGTTCTTAATCTTCGGGGCGAAGAAAAGAGAAATAGCAGAAAACAATTACATGATTGGTGCGATTAATAGCAAGTAATCGATGTTAGTATCAATGAATCTCAGATTAAACTGGCTTACCGAAGATTCAGTATAAATGACTAATTAATTTACTAGGAAGCAGAAAATTCTGTCTGAAATCTATGTTACTTTATCTGCTTAGCATTAAGTGTGTCAATTTCATAGGTAACACTAAATCCCCACATGTTTGAAGATGGATAGCAAGGACAGATTGTATAAAGACCTACAAACAGTCATGTATATACGATGGTGTATCTTGTGCACCTAGGCTTGTGGTGTACCTGGTGCACCTGAGCCTACAAATGACCTCTAAAAGCATTAAAAAATTCCAACCTTTTATTTACAACATAGACATCACGTGCACATCATGTGGAGTAAAAAAATCCAAATTATTGATGTTAGAACAAGAAAAATAAATCCAACTTTGAATATTACCAGATCAAATATTGAGTAGAAGTACCCAACTTGGCACTATTCACAGCACGACTTCTTTATATCTCAGGCCATGTGTCAAATTCAGATTTAGAAATTTCATGACATGCCATTATGTCTCATAAATTTCCTTCAGCTTTTGTATGACTTTTAGATGAATACATGTTAGACGCACGATTAAAATTTCGCCTACAGAATCTAATTAATATTTTATTTGTTTAGCACATACAACATCAGCTACTGAAGGGCGGTCACAAAATGTATGCATCCACATGCAAAACACAACAAATACAGTATCAGCTTTTAGAAGCCAAGTTTGACTTCTACAGATACTCCCTCCATTTTACAATGCATTGCACATTAGTTTTGTCCTAAACCAAACTTCGTAAAATTTGACCAAGTTAGTAGAAAAAAAATATCAACACCTACAATCCAAATAATCTCTCCCACTTGAAAATACAAAAGGTTCCGTCTTACGTTACTTCTTCCGTCCTGTTTTCAGTTTTGCTGATTTTTTCTCTCGACCGGTTTTGCTTAAGAACTGCCTTACACCACCTCTTGTCGACTTAACAAATAAAAGCATGTTTTGTTTGGTACACAAAATAGTACTGATTGAATTGGCAAATATGAAAATATATTTCATGATGGATCTAATGACATTTATATTGTGTTGTGTTGTTGGTACTTTTTGCTACCAAAATTGGGTCAAAGTTTGTACAAAACTAATACGCAAAGTCGTTTGAAATACGGGGAGTACTATTTTTGAAAAAAATAAAATAAAATAAGAGGCTCTTCATTATTTTCCACCAGGAAAAAATAAAGAACACCTCAAAGGCTCCAAGTAATATTCCGAGAATAACGACAAGATCAAACAGAAGTTCATAGGCAATCCTTTGGGAGCTGTGGGAAGCTTCTAGCTCTGTGTGGTAGCTAAAATAGACCAAAAGTATAACGCCGTGTGTCCAAAAGTCACCTTGGCACACAAAAACTACAGTGAAGATATATGGTGGCAGCGGATCCACTGTTTCTTTGAAATTTCATCCCATGAGGCTTGCTGATCACAATAACTGAACAACATACAATTCAAAGAGGAATAACTCCACCTGTACTGGGATTTACCACATGCACCTACCCTTTTAATAGGCCCATAGGCTTCAAACTCCCGCTTAACCCTGCTCTCAGATGTCTCATAATTCTGCAGAGGTTGAAGAAGTCAGTGAGCACTAAGTTACAGACAGAATATAATGCCTAGCAGTTTTAAAAGGAATGACCAAGCAAATACTTACAAGTCTTGCAACGAAGAGTGTTTTGTATGGATCTGAAGTGGTATTGGGGTCACTTTGTGGGTCATCTATGTTTGAGATGAATGAGAAATGATGTTACAACATGAATCATCTGAAACAAGGAGTAACATTGCTCAAAAGGAACTCACAGTTCTGAAGCTCTTTGGCGACCTTATCTGCCCCTTGCTCAAGCTTAAGTTTCCTGATTCTATCCTTCTTTTCGGCCTATATGCACACACACAAAAAAAAACTCAAATTTGGGAATGAATGGCAAACTGCATGAAAATAGACAGAAAATACACTTGACGCACTATTAACAAGATCAACGAGATATTCAATTGAGGTAGTGCTACACTGCTTTCTCAACAGTGGAAACAGTTCAACCAAACTCTTGCTCAGATGCAACATGTCTTAGTAATATCAGGTATAGTTATAAGAACCAGAAACTACTTTTTTGAGTTGTTCCACTGGAACATGTTGAAAGTGTGCAAACTTTTCGAGCGCATAAAGTTATAAATTTCACATATGTAATAATACAGCTCCCTCATTATTCATTGTCAGCAACAACTGCAATGGCCCACTAAGTGCTCAAGTGCACTGTTAACGGAACGAATTGCACAATCTGAGGGAACACCTTTTTTCTCATATCGCAAAAGTGTTATGTTTAAGTTTAATGTGTAGAGACAGGAAAAATTTATCCTCTGTTCTTTTCTCTCGCCACACAATTTCAGTTCCACTTACACTCGTTAAAATCCCGGTTAACAATTATTTGAGCGAGCAAACGTCCTGCCAACCTAAGTAGAGTACCTAGCAGTGCATCATTAGTGTCTACTGTAGTATGCTACTGTGTATGACTATGATCAATTGGCCAAACATCGGAATAAGTATCGCTTGCAATACACAAACATTAGCAAATAGTAATTCCGAGGACCAAAGAAGCCATACCTTAGTCTCACACGTTGGGACAGGCGGCGCATACTCTGGGTCGCCAGGCTCGGCAAACCGCGACACAAACTGCGCCATCCCTTCAACCAATCAACAACAGCAACAACAATCATCGGCATTCAGGAAGACAGGAAATCAATCAGTCACAGATAAATTAAGCCACTGATCTCGGAAGCCAGCAGTACCCATAGCTGTGCGGGATAGGAGAGCAGTAATCCATCGCTTACCCGTGTAGGATGGCAACTTGCGCTTCTGGACGGGCGGCTTGTGCTCGAGCATAGGCCGCGCCTCGAACAGCTTGAGCAGGTTCGGCGTGAGGCCAGTCGGGTGGCCCTGCCCCATCTGTTCCACAGAAACCAGCCAGATCTCAGATCGAAATCAAGCGAACGGAGACGGAGAGGAGAGATAGGGTTGGCTAGGGTTTAGGGCGGGTTACGAGCTTGAGCTGCTGGACGTTGGCGCGGGGCACTCCCTTTGGGCGGCCCTGCGAGCCGCCGTCCGCGTTGCCCCGCGTCATCGCGCTGCCGTAGTCGCCCATCGACGCGGCTTCCTGCGGCGGCCGCGAGGGGTTTGCGACTCGCGATGCGAGCACGGGTTTGGGGAGAGCGAGGGAGAGGGGGAGAGGGGTAAGTCGAAGTGAAGGGCGTTGCCACAGTCGTCACAACCAGGTCGGTCCCACCGACCGAGCACGTTTTCTTTCCTAAGCGGTAAAATCGTTTTACGTCCCCATAAACGACTTAGTAAAATAGGTTTGCATTAAGGAGGTGTTTGTTTGGGAGATTTTTACCCGTCATCCCTTTACGTTGTAAAAGCGAAACGTTACTTGTGTTTGTTTAATCGACACCGTAAACACGTCCCTCCGTAAACGGGTCCAGCCCAGTTATCGATCGTTACAGCCCACCCTCCACCGGTAATCGCGGTACCGCTCCCTCCTCTCCCCGAGCCCACTCGTCACCGCACGATCCCTTCTTCCTCCTCTCCCCCCAGCGCACTCCTCCCCGCACGAACCCCTCCTCTCTCCTCTCCCGAGCACACTCCTCCCCGTACGAACCCCTCCTCTCTCCTCCCTCAAGTGCACTCCTTCCCGTCACGACCCCCTCGTCGTCCGCCGCCGCCTCCTCTTCCCCGAGATCAGAGCATCCAGCGACGCTTGTGATCGGAAAGGGCTGGCGGCGCTTGACATCGGAGGCGGCCGGCGGCGGCGCACATTCTTGGGGACGGCCGGCGGCGCACAAGACCAGAGCAGCCGGCGGCACTTGATTTCGCGGATGACCAGCGGTGCACAAGATCCGAGCAACTGGCGGCGCTTGATCTCGGGGACGGACGATGGAGTTTGAGATCCTGCTTGGCTGGTTTCGAGCAAGAGCAGTCCTTCTACGCGAAGGATGGCAGCCGACAAGCAGCAGGGCCGAGCAGGAAGAGTAGAGCAATGGCAATCGATTCCTTTACATGAACGTGAACCAAACAAAATTGGAAAAAACTCATTACACCTCCTTAAACACTGTAATTTGATTACCTTAACATTGTCTTTACCATTTTTGTAGCCAAACACCTCCTAAGTTTATTCTGAATCCTGAACTGAACTTGTATGCATACTATTATACAAACTTAGACTTCTAATCCCTAAAATCAGAACCCTAAATCTTGTTCTCGAGCTGCCAAGCTGCCAACAACCTGCGGTCACAGGCCAAACGGACACGGTTTGCGCCCTTCATTGCG
>NC_041381.1:249232568-249245597 GCF_002162155.2 Triticum dicoccoides
GGGAGTGCAATCCACTTTCCCTCCAAGTTCCTTAAGGCTTCCATGAAGTTTATTCACACAAAAACAAACTGCAACCAACAAGTATTACTGAGCACAACCACTAGGATTGCCCATAAGGAAGAAACAAAGCAGATAGCCTCACATGAACCAGCAGAGAGCAATGGTCTTGAAGATTCCAAAGCATAAAGGAGTAAGAGAAGAAAAGTACTTTTTGTATCTGAATTTTGCCTTCCTTTTTGTGTGCGCAGGCTGCATCTGTGTCATGTGAAAAATTAATCAAGATCTGCAATGAAAATGTTAACACTTTGCATGTGTTCTCGTGGGTGATGGTCCGAACTCTGAAGCCTATGGAATGAAATGCATTGTACTTGTATCATTGAAGTTTTCTATTGTATGCAAAGAAAACACCATTATTTTCTTGTTCAATCGTTAACCTTGTCTTACTCCGTAATGTGCACTGAAAAAACCAGTGATTCTGCATATACGCGCGCAATGTGTGTGAACTGTATTCTGCATATTCCTTGAAACCTGACACAAGGCAGTTTGCCCACTTTGGTATTTCACTCTCACATTAAGTAGTTTAACCAGCATGAGATTACCGCCCAAACAATAAGAGCACATGGTTCGTTACAGTTTTACACAAAAGAGAAAGCTTTACTACAACACAATACTAAAAAAGAATACAATCTTCGAAGAAAAGCCACCTGTAGCATCAAGGATGTCATACCAGAAACTGTCGGATTTCGGGTTTCGCGAACCCTTGAGAGGTTCGAACTCTGGGGTGCGTGCGGAGATCTCAACCTCCTTAGTCTGCCTACTCGCCAATCTCATAGCCTAGTGCGTCAAACTCGAAGGAAAGGGGACACAACAGTTTACCCAGGTTCAGGACACCTTGCGGTGTAAGACCCTACTCCTGCTTTGTGGTGGATTTGCCCCGAGGGGCTGAGGATGAACTAGTAAGTGGAGAACAACCTCGGGAGGTGTGTTCTTGAGCCCAAGTGAGCTGGTGAGGATGGAATGGATGCGGTCGACTTGATTTGTCCTCCCTCGCCCATGGTGGTGGCTAGGTCCTATTTATAATGGCCTTGGTCCTCTTCCCAAACGAAGGCGGGAAGGGATCCCACAACGGCCAAATTTGAAGGGAGACAACTAGTACATCTTATCCTGACTAAAGTGGTCTTCGCCTGCAAAAGCCTTTGGTCGTGACGCCGCGGTGGGCTTGGCGATGACCTCCGTCCTGCAGTCCTTGACAGTCCTGGTCTTGTTTGCACATGAATGGAAACCTTTGTCTGCTTCCTCGGGACTCCGCGCATGCTGCTTGCCTCCTTTGCACCAAAGAGGAAACTGGTACATTGCGCCTGCTGGCGCCCGCCTGGCCTCGATCGTCATGGCTCATGTCACCCGAACCTCATGAGGTGAGCCTTGCATAGAAATCTCCGCTCCTCGAGAGCCAGCCTGAGGAGGCTGATCCCTTTGGAGGTCTTGGTGTCGTTCGCCTCGCGAGTCTTGGCCCCTCGCGATGGTCTTGAGTTGTCGATGCCGAAGTTGTGCCGTACTAGGCCGTCGATGGAGCCACACCGCGGGCCGTAGGCAGGCAAGTCTGGGTACCCCCATATCCAGAATGCCGACAGTAGCCCCCGGGCCCAAGGTGCTCTCGGACTTGGCTTCTAGGCGAAGCCAAAGGGCAGGTGCGGAGCGCCGCCGACCCTAACCACTTGCGGCCTTGGGCCTCGCATGGAGATTGATGGGACGTGGGCGTCTCCGCTTCCCCACGCTACCTTGGCAACCATCCGACCTGACGAGTCGCTGCTGCATGCAGAGAAAAACATCATTGTGTGGGATCGTGGAGGCCGGCGGTTGGCCTCCCTCTGGCTATAAATGGGGAGAGGGGCGGAGGCCCGCTCGCTCATCTCCGTCTTCTTGCTGCCCACTTCTCCTTCTTCTCTGTCTTGCCGTATCACCCATGGCGCCAATTAGAAGGTTTTCCGTGACAGAGAAGGGAAAGGCCCCTCGGGAGGAGCCTGAACCGCTTCCGCCGAAGAGGAGGTTTAGCCGTCCTCGCGACGCCGGCACAGGGCAGGGGGTGACCCGGCCTTGGTACGAACGACCTTCGCCTGGCTTCCCGCTTCCCTTGTACGCCCGCGCACAGGACGGCAATGCCCACCGCCACGCAATTTGGGGCAGCAGCGAGCAGGCCGAAGTCGAGCGGCCAGCAGGGTCGCAAACTCATGCCGAGGGTAGCTCACGCAGGTTCATGGTGTGGGCGGCAATACCGCCACGCTCGTGGATCCGGTTCCCGAGGTTCTTCGCCAATGAGATGCCGGTGAGGAGGGCACTTGAGTTGTGGCTGCAACACGCTGTTGGGGAACGCGGTAATTTCAAAAATTTCCTACGATCACGAAAGATCTATCTAGGTGATGCATAGCAACTGATGAGGACATCAATACCATTGTTACACCCACAGCCCCTGCTGCTATACATACTGGACCAATTACTAGAGCTCGCACACGCCAACTAAATTACCAGGTACTTTCGTTTCTTGGTAATGATTCTAATGTTCATGAGAATATGATGCTGCCTAAATTGGATACATTTGTTTTGCTTACAAATGAAGGGCCTAGCTTGGAGAAGGATGAACATTGGAGCAAGAACAAGCATGGAGATGATGGCATGCGCAAGGGGAACAAGAACGGAGTTACAAGTGATGATTTCAGGGCTTTGAAGCCACCATAACGAGTGCATGAAGCCTTGGACGAAATATACAAGATGCCACTTCATAAATTTTGTCGAGAGGCAATTCTAGGTGTTGCATCACCTTTTTATTGGGCCAGGTCCGTGTAATTTCGAAATACATAAGTATAGGCTATTTTTAGAGTCCGCATGTATGGGGAAACAAGAGATAGGGTTGGTTTCGGACCCCTCCACCAAGGGCCATGAAATCCCCCCCCCCTCTTCCTCCATATATACAGCCCTTAGGGCACCGTTTAGACTTTGGGTTTGTTTAGATTAAAAGTTCGCCATAGCTGCAACTTCGCGTACTTTGTTTGTGTTCAACGACCAGACCAAGACGTCACAGAACCCCACCTTCATTAATAAAGTTTTCCTCTTATATTCGCAATATCCAGATTGCAATCTCAGTTTCTTGCTTGTTCTTCGTTTGCTCGCAGGAAATAGACCCTCGTGGTCAGGTTGATCGTGCTCCGGCGTGGTCAATAACCCCTCAGAAGTTGGTTTAGCGATTGCTAAGGCGCGACGTCTCGCAGGTTCATAGTCGGATCGTCAAGGTCGACTCCCAAAGAAAACGATAGCCACCATCTCATCAAAACATCGGGACACCTTTGCCTCTATCAAGTGGTATCAGATTCCCAGGTTGCTTGGTGAGATTTTACAGTTTTTCGTAGTTTAGATCGAGTTTGTTCTTCATACCTATAGTCCACGAAAAAGCCACAAAAAATTTAGGGTTAGTTCATCATATCCGAACCAGTCTGAGCCATTGCATAATCTTTTATGTATTTGCGTTGTTGAATTTGCGGTTGCATCGTCTTGTCTAGTTGCTGGTCTTAGTGTCTAGTCCTTTAGAGTTTTGAGTTCTGTTCACAAGTTGCCACGTCGCCGCCGCATCATCATCATCACCGCTGCCATATACCACCATCATCATAACCGCTGCCATATACCACCATCGTCATCACCGCTGCCATCTACCACCATCGTCATCACCGCAACCATATACCACATATCCACCGCCATCACGATAATCCGAGTCCACCTCCATCACAGATTCGCCACCAGTCCGTGTTCCACCGCCCTACATAACTCCGCCACCAGTCCGAGTTTCCACCAGATTCATATACGCCATCAGTTATAGTCCGAGTCCAGTATTTGTTGCTTTGTTTTCGACTTCCAGATCACGCCATACTCCGAGTCGTGACAAAGAAGGACTCCCGAACTTTTGTGTTACCTGCAGTAGAAAAATAGATCCAGTTTCAAAAAAAAACTAAGTCTGGAAAATTCTGGCTAGGCAGTTTCTAGACCATTGGTAGACTTTTTCGAAAAAAATTGTTGCGGAGCAAAAAAAGGAAAAAAAGTGCAAAAAGGTGAAAAAAAGAGAACAAAAATTCAGAGTGTGCTCCTCCCCTGTTTACGTGCAGCACCGTGATTTTGTTAGTGTTCTAGGCTCGCATCTCTAGCACGGTCTAGCCTAGGACCAACACAGTACCGTCGTTGAGCGTTTATTCAACTTTGCATCTCTGAATTGATTATTGTTGACCCTTTTTGCTACTATATTATAAGCCTTCCCAGATCCACATACATCTACGTCGTGCGTTTGACTCTCCCTGGTAATCACTCTATCCAAGCTTTGAGAATTTTGACTACAACGGTTGCCGATCACCACCTGCCGCTGGGTAAGAAATGGTAAGAATTTGAGATTCGCTTGACGGATTTGTGACACCCCACCACCGCCATATTCCAGTAGTCTGTAGGATCATATTCTTGTTTGTTTCTATTGCTGCTAACTATGGCAGGAACACAAGCCGACGAGATTGACTGGGAGAACATGACGAACAAGGAGCTTCATGATAAGTTTCATCAAATGTTGGGTCAACAGGTGGAAGACGTGATGGTCAGCTTTGGAAAGGCAATGGAGAAGATGGATGATATTGAGAAGTCAATTGACACCAAGTTGGATGCCAAGTTTGATGAATTACTCAAACGTCTCCCGCAACCAGCTCTACGTCGCGATACAGTAGGGCGAGCACAGCGTGTTTCTATTGAGCCAGGAGAAAATTCTAGTGTCGCTGCTACTGCTGTTGGTGCTTCTATAGCTCCTGCTGCTACTGCAGAGGTGGAGGACTATTACGAGGATGAGGTTGATCAAAATCAGAACTACGTGCAGCCACCAGCACCACCAGCAGTAGGTCGACCTCAGGTATATATTTGCAACGGTAGGCCTACACCACCACCTCAGGTACGAGATAATGACCATATTCTGAAACTGAAATTGAATATTCCACCATTTGAGGGTAGATATGTTCCTGATATATATCTTACTTGAGAGTTAGAAACTGAACAACGTTTTAATGTTTACAATATCCCGAGGAGAGACGGGTTGCTGCTGCTGTTTATGCTTTCACTAGTTTTGCATGTGTATGGTGGTCTGAACATTGTAGATTATATCCTATTCCAACTACTTGGGCTGCTTTGAAAACTGCTATCTGTACTCGTTGGGTTCCACCATATTATCAACGTGAATTGCTTCAAAAATTACAACATTTAAGACAAGGGAAAAATTTCTGTAGAAGAATATTATCAGGAATTACAAACTGGCATGATTAGATGTGGTATTGTTGAGGAGAATGAAGCTATGCTTGCATGTTTTATGGGTGGATTAAATAGAGAGATTCAGACCATTCTAGACTATAAGGAGTATACTAATATCACTCATTTATTCCATCTTGCTTGTAAAGCTGAACGTGAAGTGCAGGATCGACACGCATTGGCGCGAACTAACTTTTCTGCAGGCCGACCTTCATCATGGACACCGCGTGCATCTTCTACTTCAACTGCACCAGCACCTCCATCAGGTGCCACCTCCAGCCGTGATACAAGAAAGCAGGCACAACCACCATTATCTGCCAAGAGCGCACCTGTCGGGCATGCACAGAGTTCTTCTTCTTCCATGGCATCAACAGGGCACACTAGTGATATTATTTTTCGTCATTGTAAGGGAAGAGGTCATTATGCGAGAGAATGCAAATCTCAGCGTATGATGATTGCTACTGAGGATGGTGGGTATGAGTCCGCTAGTGACTATGATGAGGAGACTTTGACTCTTATTACGCGTGAAGAACATGGTGGAGATGATTCTGATCATGATACACAATACATGGCTCCTGAAGACGCTGACAGGTATGAAGTGTTTAGTTGCTCAACGTGTTTTGAGTGTGCAGGTCACACAAGCTGAGCAAAATCAGAGGCACAATTTGTTCCATACAAAGGGAGTTGTGAAGGAACGTTCTGTGCGCGTCATCATAGACGGAGGGAGCTGCAACAACTTGGCTAGCATGGAGATGGTGGAGAAGCTATCTCTCACCACAAGACCACATCCACATCCTTACTACATCCAATGGTTCAACAACAGCGGCAAGGTTAAGGTAACACATATTGTACGTGTGCATTTTAGTATCTCTACATATGCTGATTATGTTGATTGCGATGTGGTACCTATGCAAGCATGTTCCTTATTACTTGGTCGACCATGGCAATTTGATAAAAATTCTGTACACCATGGTAGAAACAATCAGTATACTCTTGTTCATAAGGATAAAAATATTACTTTGCTTCCTATGACTCCTGATTCCATTTTGAAAGATGATATTAATAGAGCTAATAAAGCAAAACAGGAAAAAATTAAGAGTGAAAATCAGATTGTGGAAAAAGAATTTGAGCAACAAATGAAGCCTAATAGTAAACCATCTAGTGTTGCTTCTGAAATTAAATTGAAAAGTGCATGTTTACTTGCCACTAAATCTGATATTGATGAGCTAGATTTTAGCAAATCTGTTTGCTATGCTTTTGTGTGCAAAGAGACATTATTTTCATTCGAGGACGTGCCTTCCTCTTTGCCTCCTGCTGTCACTAACATTTTGCAGGAGTTCGCTGACATCTTTCCACAAGATGTGCCACCGGGATTACCTTCCATTCGAGGGATTGAGCATCAGATTGACTTAATTCCCGGTGCATCATTACCCAACCGTGCACCATACCATACCAATCTAGAGGAGACGAAGGATATTATGCGTCAAGTACAGGAGCTGCTCGACAAAGGTTATATACGCGAATCCCTTAGTCCTTGTGTTGTTCCTATTATTCTAGTGTCGAAAAAGGATGGTACATCACGTATGTGTGTTGATTGTAGAGGCATTAATAATATTACTATTCGTTATCGTCATCCTATTCCTAGGCTAGATGATATGCTTGATGAATTGAGCGGCTCTACAATATTCTCCAAAGTTGATTTGCTTAGTGGATACCATCAAATTCGTATGAAATTGGGAAATGAATGGAAAACAACATTTAAAACTAAGTTTGGATTATATGAGTGGTTAGTCATGCCTTTTGGGTTAACTAATGAACCTAGTACTTTCATGAGATTAATGAACAAAGTTTTATGTGCTTTCATTGGACGATTTGTGGTAGTTTACTTTGATGACATATTGATTTATAGCAGATCTTTGGAAGAACATTTGGAACATTTACGTGTTGTTTTTATTGCTCTACGTGATGCACGTTTGTTTGGTAACCTTGGGAAGTGCACCTTTTGCACCGACCGAGTATCTTTTCTTGGCTATGTTGTTACTCCACAGGGAATTGAAGTTGATAAAGCCAAGATTGAAGCTATTGAGAGTTGGCCGCAGTCTAAAATGGTCACACAAGTGAGGAGTTTTCTTGGCCTCGCTGGATTCTATAGGCGTTTTGTGAGAGATTTCAGCACCATTGCTGCACCTCTCAACGAGCTTACAAAGAAAGATGTGCCTTCTCTTTGGGGTACCGCACAGGAAGAACCTTTCACGGTATTGAAAGATAAGTCGACACATGGTCCTTTACTCCAACTTCCTGATTTTAATAAGACTTTTGAGCTTGAATGTGATGCTAGTGGAATTGGATTAGGAGGTGTGTTATTACAAGATGGCAAACCTGTTGCATACTTTTCTGAAAAATTGAGTGGGCCTAGTCTGAATTATTCTACTTATGATAAAGAATTATATGCACTTGTTCGGACTTTAGAAACATGGCAACATTATTTATGGCCCAAAGAATTTGTTAAACATTCTGATCATGAATCTTTGAAACATATTAAAAGTCAAGCTAAACTGAATCGTAGACATGCTAAATGGGTTGAATTCATTGAGACTTTCCCTTATGTCATTAAACACAAGAAGGGAAAAGAAAAATGTTATTGCTGATGCATTGTCTCGTCGCTATACTATGCTTTCACAACTTGACTTCAAAATATTTGGTTTGGAGACCATCAAAGATCAATATGTGCATGATGCTGATTTTAAAGATGTAATGCAGAATTGTAAAGAAGGAAGAATGTGGAACAAGTTCGTCGTTAATGATGGATTTGTGTTCCGTGCTAACAAGCTATGCATTCCAGCTAGCTCCGTTCGTCTTTTGTTGTTGCAGGAGGCGCATGGAGGAGGATTAATGGGACACTTTGGCGTGAAGAAGACGGAGGACGAAATTGCTACATATTTCTTTTGGCCAAAGATGAGATGGGATGTTGAGCGTTTTATTGCTCGCTGCACTACATGTCAAAAAGCTAAGTCACGACTCAATCCTCATGGTTTATATATGCCTTTGCCTGTACCTAGTGTTCCTTGGGAGGATATATCTATGGACTTTGTTTTAGGTTTACCTCGAACAAAGAAGGGGAGGGATAGCATATTTGTTGTCATGGATAGATTTTCGAAAATGGCACACTTTATACCATGTCATAAAAGCGATGATGTTGTTAATGTTGCTGATTTGTTCTTTCGTGAAATTATTCGCTTGCATGGTGTGCCAAATACTATTATTTCGGATCATGATACTAAATTTCTTAGCCACTTTTGGAGATGTTTATGGGCTAAGTTGGGAACTAAACTGCTTTTTAGTACTACTTGTCACCCCAAACTAATGGACAAACTGAAGTAGTCAATAGAACTTTGTCTACTATGCTTAGGGCTGTTTTGAAGAACAATAAAAAAATGTGGGAGGAATGCTTGCCTCATATTGAATTTGCTTATAATCGTTCATTGCATTCTACTACTAAGATGTGCCCTTTTGAAGTTGTGTATGGTTTCCTACCTCGTGCACCTATTGATTAGTTGCCTCTTCCATCTTCGGAGAAGGTTAATTTTGATGCTAAACAATGAGTTGAATTGATTTTAAAAATGCATGAGTTAACTAAGGAAAACATTGAGCGTATGAATGCTAAATATAAACTTGCTGGAGATAAGGGTAGAAAACATGTTGTGTTTGCACCTGGAGATCTTGTTTGGTTACATTTGCATAAGGATAGATTCCCTGATTTGCGCAAATCAAAGCTAATGCCACGTGCTGATGGTCCCTTTAAGGTGTTAGAGAAAATAAATTATAATGCATATAAACTTCAGCTGCCTACAGATTTTGGGGTTAGTCCCACTTTTAACATTGCAGATTTGAAGCCTTATTTGAGTGAGGAAGATGAACTTCCGTCGAGGATGATTTTATTTCAAGAAGGGGAGGATGATGAGGACATTAATACCATTGTTACACCCACAGCCCCTGCTGCTATACATACTGGACCAATTACTAGAGCTCGCGCATGCCAACTAAATTACCAGGTACTTTCGTTTCTTGGTAATGATTCTAATGTTCATGAGAATATGATGCTGCCTAAATTGGATACATTTGTTTTGCTTACAAATGAAGGGCCTAGCTTGGAGAAGGATGAACATTGGAGCAAGAACAAGCATGGAGATGATGGCATGCGCAAGGGGAACAAGAATGGAGTTACAAGTGATGATTTCAGGGCTTTGAAGCCACCATAACGAGTGCATGAAGCCTTGGACGAAATATACAAGATGCCACTTCATAAATTTCGTCCAGAGGCAATTCTAGGTGCTGCGTCACCTTTTTATTGGGCCAGGTCCATGTAATTTCGAAATACATAAGTATAGGCTATTTTTAGAGTCTGTATGTGTGGGGAAACAAGAGATAGGGTTGGTCTCGGACCCCTCCACCAAGGGCCACGAAATTTCCCCCCTCTTCCTCCATATATACAGCCCTTAGGGCACCATTTAGACTTTGGGTTTTGTTTAGATTAAAAGTTCGCCATAGCTGCAACTTCGCGTACTTCATTTGTGTTCAATGACCAGACCAAGACGTCACAGAACCCCATCTTATTAATAAAGCTTTCCTCTTATATTCACAATATCCAGATTGCAATATCAATTTCTTGCTTGTTCTTCATTTGCTCGCAGGAAACAGACCCTCGTGGTCAAGTTGATCGTGCTCCGGTGTGGTCAATAACCCCTCGGAAGTTGGTTTAGCGATTGCTAAGGCGCGACGTCTCGCACGTTCATAGTCGGATCGTCAAGGTCGACTCCCAAAGAAAACGATATCCACCATCTCATCAAAACATTGGGACACCTTTGCCTCTATCAGCAACGAGAGGGGAGAGTGTGTCCATGTACCCTCATAGACCGAAAGCGAAAGCGTTAAGTAACGTGGTTGATGTAGTCGAACGTCTTTGCGATCCAACCGACGAAGTACCAAATGCACGGCACCTCCGCGATCTGCACACGTCCAGCTCGGTTACATCCCTTGAACTCTAGATCCAGCTGAGGCCGAGGGAGAGTTTCGTCAGCACGACGGCGTGGTGACGGTGATGATGAAGTTATCGGCGCAGGGCTTCGCCTAAGCACTACGATGATATGACTGAGGTGGAAAACTGTGGAGTGGGCACCGCACACGGCTAAAGATCAACTTGTGTGTCTATGGGGTGCCCCCTCCCCCATATATAAAGGAGGAGAGGAGGGGGCTGACCGACCACAAGGGGCGCGCCCAAGGGGGGGATCCTACTCCAAGTAGGAGTGGGTTCCACTTTTCCTAGTCCAACTAGAAGAAGAAGGAAGGAGAGGGAGAGGGAGAGGGAAAGAGGGGCCGCGCCCCCTTCCCCTTGTCCTATTCGGACTCCCCTTGGGGGGGCGCGCGCCACCTCCTGGTGTGGACCTCTCTCTCCTCTATAGGCCCACTGTTGGGGAACGTAGTAATTTCAAAAAAATTCCTACGCACATGCAAGATCATGGTGATGCATAGCAACGAGAGGGGAGAGTGTTATCCATGTACCCTCGTAGACCAAAAGCGGAAGTGTTAGCACAACGCGATTGATGTAGTCGTACGTCTTCACGATCCGACCGATCCAAGTACCGAACGTACAACACCTCCGAGTTTAGCACACGTTCAGCTCGATGACGTCCCACAAACTCCGATCCAGCAGAGCTTTGCGGGAGAGTTCCGTCAGCACGATGGCGTGATGATGATGTTGATGATGCTACCGATGCAGGGCTTCACCTAAGCACCGCTACGATATTACCGAGGTAGAATATGGTGGAGGGGGCACCGCACACGGCTGGGAGAGATCAACAGATCAACTTGTGTGTCTAGAGGTGCCCCCTGCCCCCGTATATAAAGGAGTGGAGGAGGGGGGAGGGCCGACCCTCCTATGGCGCACCCTGGAGGAGTCCTACTCCCATCGGGAGTAGGATTCCCCCCTTCCAAGTAGTAGTAGTAGGAGTCAAGGAAAGGGAAAAGAGAAGATAAGGAAGGAGGGGGCGCAATCCCTCCCCTGGTCCAATTCGGACTAGGCCTTGGGGGGGGGGGGCGCAGCCTCCCCTCTCTTCTAATGTCCGAATATAGTCGTCCAATATATCGATCTTTACGTCTCGACCATTTTGAGACTCCTCTTCATGTCCCCGATCTCATCCGGGACTCCGAACTACCTTCGGTACATCAAAACACATAACTCATAATATAAATCGTCACCGAACTTTAAGCGTGCGGACCCTACGGGTTCGAGAACTATGTAGACATGACTGAGACACATCTCCGGTCAATAACCAATAGCGGAACCTAGATGCTCATATTGGCTCCCACATATTCTACAAAGATCTTTATCGGTCAAACCGCATAACAACATACGTTGTTCCCTTTGTCATCGGTACGTTACTTGCCCGAGATTCGATCGTCGGTATCTCAATACCTAGCTCAATCTCGTTACCGGCAAGTCTCTTTACTCGTTCCGTAATACATCATCCTGCAACTAACTCATTAGTCACATTGCTTGCAAGGCTTATAGTGATGTGCATTACCGAGAGGGCCCAGAGATGCCTCTCCGACAATCGGAGTGACAAATCCTAATCTCGAAATATGCCAACTCAACAAGTACCTTCGGAGACACCTGTAGAGCACCTATATAATCACCCAGTTACGTTGTGACGTTTGGTATCACACAAAGTATTCCTCCAGTAAACGGGAGTTGCATAATCTCATAGTCATAGGAACATGTATAAGTCATGAAGAAAGCAATAGCAACATACTAAACGATCAAGTGCTAAGCTAACGGAATGGGTCAAGTCAATCACATCATTTTCTAATGATGTGATCCCGTTAATCAAATGACAACTCATTTCTATGGCTAGGAAACTTAACCATCTTTGATTCAACGAGCTAGTCAAGTAGAGGCATACTAGTGACACTATGTTTGTCTATGTATTCACACATGTATTATGTTTCCGGTTAATACAATTCTAGCATGAATAATAAACATTTATCATGAAATAAGGAAATAAATAATAACTTTATTATTGCCTCTAGGGCATATTTCCTCCAGTCTCCCACTTGCACTAGAGTCAATAATCTAGTTCACATCGCCATGTGATTTAACACCAATATTCACATCTGTATGTGATTAATACCCATAGTTCACATCGTCATGTGATCAACACCCAAAAAGTTTACTAGATTCAATAATCTAGTTTACATCTCTATGTGATTAACACCCAAAGAGTACTAAGGTATGATCATGTTTTGCTCGTGGGAGAAATTTAGTCAACGGGTCTGTCACATTCAGAGCCGTATGTATTTTGCAAATATCCTATGACTACAATGCTCTGCACGGAGCTACTCTAGCTAATTTGATGCGGAGCATCCCTCGACCATCACCATGCACGTCGCTCTACCACCGCAAGCACGGAGAGAACCTACGACGAGAGCTCGCGCACGCATCGTTGAAACCGAGGTGAACTCTTTCCTCTTTGAGTTTCATTCGGATTCACACGAGAGTCGGATTCTACCTCAAATGGAAACTCTATGCACTCGTAGGTACCGAGGAGAAGATCGTGAAGAGGCAAGGACGGAGACACAAGCAACTATAGAGGAGGAGAAGGAAGAAGGACGCGCGAGGCGCGAATCAAGGGAGGCCTCGGACCTCCCCAGGTGCCT
>NC_041381.1:249245828-249251931 GCF_002162155.2 Triticum dicoccoides
CACCCCGGGTGCCCGGCTACCAGGGGCCCGGGTGCCCGGCCCCGCCTGGGCGCTGCCCCTGCCTCCCCGGGTGCCCGGCCCTCCCGCTGGAGCTGCTGCCATCGCCTCCGGGTGCCCGGGCCACCACACCCCGGGTGCCCGGGCCCCTCCCGCTGGGTGCCGCCTGCCACCACCCTGGGTGCCCTGGCCACTACCCCTAGGTGCCCGACCTCTTCAGCGCCAAGGGCACAGCCTCCCTGACCGGACCGGGTGCCCGGTCCTCCGCGCCCCGGGTGCTCGGACCCCTCCGAGAGTGTGTGCGTTTTCAGGGTCATTTTGGACCTTTGTATCCCCCTCTCCCTCTATTTCGTCCCTAGACTATAAGTAACTCCCACCTAGCTCATTTGTAGGATAGCAAAGTATTTGATAGACAAAGAGAGAGCTTTTCTCATCTTCCTCCTCATGGAGATCATGACCTCCTAAGGGAGAAGATCCTCTTGTGGATGCCAAGCCCTCCTCTTGGAGAAGGATCCCCATCATAGGATCATCAAGATCTCTCTCCTCATAGGATTGGGATGAACTCTACCATGTATCTTATTTCCCTTTGATTGTTCATGTACCTTGTGGATCTTGTGTGTTTGTTGGTCCAGTGGATGTGTGATTGGACTTGTTCTTGAGTGTTCCTCTTGTTTTCTCTCTTGTGTTCATCTTGTTCTTGGGGATTCCCCCTCCAATTCATGAAAGATCTTCACTTAGGGTTCCATCCTACAACATCTTGGTATCATGAGCCATGGTTTCTCACAAAATTGGAGCCCTCCTTCTTCTTCTCTAGCCTAATTTTGTTGTGTTCTTCCCCAAATTCGAAAATTCCCCACCAAAAATAGCCCCAAAATTTTTGTGATTTGTTGGTTTGATGAGATTTTGTTGGATGTGATCCATGGATTTGCTTGGTTTCAAGTGGATCTAGCATTCCCCCCATCCATCTCCACCTTCCCCTCCACGAAATCCACCAATTTCTTGCATCTTCCCACGAATTTCCGCCCAAATCCGTCACCCCCGGGCACCCGGACCTCAAACCCCAGGCATCCGGACCCCCCCGCGCATCCCCGCTGACCCCCCCGGGTGCCCGCACCCCAAGCCCCCGGCACCCGCACCCCCGGGCTGTTTGCCCCTGACCACCCGGGTGCCCGCACCCCCAAACCCCGGGTGCCCGCACCTCCCGAATCAGCCCCCTTACACTCACCGTTTCGGCCATAACTTTTGCTCCCGGAGTCCGATTTTGACATTCTTTAGCTCGTTGAGTAGCTATTGACATCCCCCATCCATCTAGATAGGTTCCAACATCATTTGACTCCATGAAAAAATTGGCATTTTGGCATCTTTGTCTCGGCCATCCATCATATCATCCACAAAACCACCATAACTTTCCGCAACCTAACCCATTTTTGCTCCATATAGCATTTGTGGTTGCTTGAGTGGTGACTTGAGTCTCCTAAGGTGTTTAGGCTACTTAGGGACGGTTGCTTCATCATCAACCACCACCACCACATCCGCATTGCTAACTTCAGAACCACCAACGCATTCCGCTACCACCATTTGACATTTTCCTTGAGATTTTGAGTTCACGGCTTTTTACCGTTTCCTAAGGTGTTTAGGATACTTAGGGACGTGTCTACATCATCTTGGTATCTACATCAAGAACACCGCCACTCATCATCGCCGCGAGGTCGTCATCGACATCGACCACTTCACCAATTTGACACCCTAACCGTAAGTAAGAACGGTACCCTCTATATCATCTTGGTATTATGGTATCCTATCATTGTACATTCTTGCCATTACATTGTTAACCCCTTAGCCCATTTTGCGTCACTTGCCTATCGAGACTAGCCATTTGAGTATTGCCGGTAACGTTACTTGTGCATATTAGTGATCCATACCTTCCATTGCATACATACCATATCATATTGGTATCATCTTGGTATCATCGTATCATCCCTTGTGTCACAAGATCGTTCCCGCATATACACAATTCCTATCTTGGTTTGTGCATTTCGCATAAGTGGCCATATCAAAAAAAAAGAATAAGCTTTTAAGCAAAAAGAGAGCAAAGAGCTTGTGAGCAAGAGCCATAGCATCATACCACATTGCACATAAGATTGTAATATCCGATCATCTTGGATCATCTTGAGAAGAGCATCGGGAACATCATACACATAGCATACTTGGGATCGAAAGCTCATACATTTTGCATCTTATAGGTTTTGCACAAGTGTCGTATCCGCCTATTGAGCAATCGTGCTAGCGTCTCTCTTGAGTTGTGCAACACGAGCATTTTCCGTGGATTGCCCATTTTGTGCTCATACTTTGGTTGCACGACCCCATTTATCTATCCATGCATGTGTTTCCGTGTGCCACATATTGCTATTGGTCTACTTGTTTCACTTGCAAATTTGTGAATCTTTTCCAACACTATTGATTCTTGCTAACATTTTGCATCAAATTTTTGTGCCACTATCCTCACCGAGCTCCACCATAAGCTTTACTTGATAGGTGTGAGTGAACAAGTACGGTACCAATTCCACTATTCTTTCATCTCACATTGAGTGAAACGGGATACATCCTCAACTTTGGGAAAAGGTAACTTGGTATTGTTTATCTCATTTCCTACTCACCTCTACTCGAGTCTTGTGATGGATAGGCAAGGCATTTCATCTCCGGTCTTCCACGACAATGACAACACGAACAACTACATCACCAAAACATCCATCTTCGGTCTACAACGAGCAATGCAAGGCATTGAGCGACTCGCCATCGACATTTGCCAAAACGAAGCAAGGATAAGGGACTACCTCGACACCAAGTTGGCCGAACAAAGGGATCAAGTACGAGACATGGTGGCCAACTACAAGTCTTCTTCCCCTTCGTCATATTCAAGGCGGCTACGCTCAAGTGGCCAATCTTCGGAACATCATCAAGCTCAAGCACTACAACATCATCAAGATGAAGCTGCTCGTGATGCATACACCGACAAGTCCCAAAAAGCTCTACATCAAGCTACGGCCAGACATCATGAGCACAAGAGAAGAACGCGAGACAAGCACCACCAAGACGGAGCTACGACTACTACGACCACTTCGGCATCTTCGCCAAGTGTCATCAAGGCATCTTCGCCTTTGGACGTATGGCATCTTCGCCTACCTCCGACGAGTACGCCTACATCGGCCTTCCTCCATGGCGAAGACGACGAGATGGTTGAGCATGGGATTTTCCCTTCGACCACGGCGACGTATGATGACTTGAGTGACTTGTGCCACCATATTGAGAGTGAGAGTGACTTCACCACTAGCCCCATATATGATGAGTTGCCACAATTTCAATGTGAGGAGAGCCACCACCACCACCACAACTTGAGTGATTTGAGTGACTCCACCATATGTGACATTGAGTGCACCTACCTTGAGGGAGTGAGTGAGCCACCACCACATAGAGAGAGTGAGGTAGTTGATAGGGCATGTGAGGCCACTATGATTTCTGATGACTTAACCTCTACCTCTATTGTGTCTTCTCCTTTGGTGCTAGGAACCATTTATGATGACGTGCCGATCCTCGACGACTTTGTCCTTCCTTTGGACAAGACGATGGCCATGGTGGAATATGATGCACCCCACACATGGTTCCATCAAGATGAAGATGATGACCACCATTTGGTCTTTGCCACCTCACCTACACCACATGAGTGGAATGACATCGGTAACATAGGTGACGGTGATGCTCTTGTCCCACTAGTGGACATTCTAGACATTGATTGCTTGCATGATGTTGACCCACATATTACCATGCTTCATGCTAGTATGATTTCCCCATGCGATGATTTACCCATTTATGATGAGTTTGATGATTGCCATGCGGAGTCTAGTAGTTGTGATGCCATGTTAGATAGGATTTCTTGTGATAATTCTCTTTATCACATCATGTTTGATAATCTTCTTGACTTGTCATATGCTATGCATGAGATCAACCATATGTCTTATTTGCAATCTCATCATAGTGACTATGCATATGCCATTAAAATTAATCCAATTTGCACATATGGCATAGATGACAAGCCCATGGTCGTTGGCTTTTGTTTTTCATGCAATGATATTGCCATGCTTCCTTTACATGATTTGCGCAATTCATCTACTATACCATGCCGTGACCACATAGAACCAAATATGCTTTGTTTTGCATGTTGTTCATATTCTCCATGTGATGTTCACATTATTGCTCATGAGGAGACCCCCATAGTTTCCTCATACATTTTAGGAGATTTTGATTCATCCTATCCATTGCATGATCCCAATACTTGTGTGCACAATAAGCTTCCCATGAATAAACATGCTAGTGATGTGGCATATACTTCTATGCTAAATTTGCATCCCCATCGTGTCATACACAATAACTATTCTTTCATGATGGATGCCATGTTCTTATACCATGCATCAAATTTCTTTGAGCGATGCTTACCTTGTGCTAACTCACATGTGCACATACACATCATGATGGATGATGTGTACATTTACCACGCGCACAATTTTGTTGGTTTGTGTTTCTTTTGTGTAGGTACCCATGAATACTTGTCAACCTCACAATCCCATGAGTTGACAAAACGAGCTCTAGAGAGCAACGATGACTTGGGATCACATGGATTGCCTTTCCCACCGCTCTCTTCGCACAAAGACTTCGCGCATTTCTTCTACATGGCTCTCACATGGTTATGTGTTATCATCCATTACATCTTATATGCTCATCGTGCCATGTTCACTTTGCATGATATGCTCATTCCTATGCCTTTGCCATGCATTTGTGACCCATGCTTTGCATTACACATGATGATTGATTCTACTACTTGTATGTGTATTTGCAAGCTTGGTGGAGATATTGCTTGTTATTGCCATGTTTGCTATGTGCCCCATGCCTATGATGATACTATGATCTTGCTTTGTGTTCGTGCTAGCGATATGTCATGTGCATTTCCTATATCTCTTATTTGCTCACATGACATGATTGCCATGATTTCCTCTAGTGTGTTGCATCTTCGCTCCACTAGTTTACACGACTTGATTTCTAAGCTTTCTCATGTTGCATCCAATTCTCAGATTACTTGCTCCTATCACATGTTTGGTTGCAACCATGTCATTCCTTCACATATGCCATGTCCCATTGATTGCTACATGCTTGCCTTGATTGCCTCACACATGATGAACAATTGCTCTTTGTATTGTGTTGAGTGCCACACGATTTTCACTACACCCTATGCACATTATGCTTGGATTGTCTTGCACTTGCATGTGTTTAGTCATATCATCTTCTTGGGTGTTGTGAATGACTCTTATGCCTACCATAGACCGTCCATTGAGAGTCTTATGCATGCTTGCTATGACATTGAGGTAGATGCTTGTTCACTTGTCCCACATATTAGCACCTTTACCTCACCCTTACATGCTTGTTTCCATGATGTCCTTGATTGTGCTCAATTTATGTGCTTACATGACATGTCACAATCCCTTGTCACATCACATGATATTCTTGATGACGACACTTGTTTGGTGAATCACCTCTTGAATGCTAGGTTTAGCACTTACGCTAACCACATTTGTTTTTCCAAGTGTTTGTTATACTTGCTCCTTTTGAAGGAATCACGAGATGGTGCGACATTGGAGAGTGCCCATTTCGAGCGTCAACTTGATAAGTGCTTGGTGGTTGTCCACTTCTACACGGCGACGCCCACTCTTTCCCATGGTGATGAAGATCACGATCCGTGGACGGATCTCTCCCAAGGGGGGGGGAGATGATGCGAAGCATCCCTCGACCATCACCATGCGCGTCGCTCTACCACCGCAAGCACGGAGAGAACCTACAACGAGAGCTCGCGCACGCACCGTCAAAACCGAGGTGAACTCTTTCCTCTTTGAGTTTCATCGGATTCACACGAGTCGGATTCTACCTCAAATGGAAACTCTATGCACTCGTAGGTACCAAGGAGAAGATCGTGAAGAGGCAAGGACGGAGACACAAGCAGATATGGAGGAGGAGAAGGAAGAAGGACGCGCGAGGCGCGAAGCAAGGGAGGCCTCGGACC
>NC_041381.1:249252100-249292900 GCF_002162155.2 Triticum dicoccoides
GCCAGCTGGCCTGGCCTCTGGCCACCCCGGGTGCCCGGCCACCAGGGGCCCCGGTGCCCGGCCCCGCCTGGGCGCTGCCCCTGCCGCGCCGGGTGCCCGACCCTCCCGCTGGAGCTGCTGCCATCGCCTCTGGGTGCCCGGGCCATCACACCCCGGGTGCCCGGCCCCCTCCCGACGGGTGCCGCCCGCCACCACCCTGGGTGCCCGGGCCACTACCCCCGGATGCCCGGCCTCTTCAGCGCCAAGGGTGCAGCCTCCCTGACCGGACCGGGTGCCCGGACCCCTCCGAGAGTGTGTGCGTTTTCAGGGTCATTTTGGACCTTTGTATCCCCTCTCCCTCTATTTCGTCCTAGACTATAAGTAACTCCCACCTAGCTCATTTGTAGGATAGCAAAGTATTTGATAGACAAAGAGAGAGCTTTGCTCATCTTCCTCCTCATGGAGATCATGACCTCCTAAGGGAGAAGATCCTCTTGTGGATGCCAAGCCCTCCTCTTGGAGAAGGATCCCCATCATAGGATCATCAAGACCTCTCTCCTCATAGGATTGGGATGAACTCTACCATGTATCTTATTTCCCTTTGATTGTTCATGTACCTTGTGGATCTTGTGTGTTTGTTGGTCTAGTGGATGTGTGATTGGACTTGTTCTTGAGTGTTCCTCTTGTTTTCTCTCTTGTGTTCATCTTGTTCTTGGGGATTCCCCCCTCCAATTCGTGAAAGATCTTCACTTAGGGTTCCACCCTACAACATAATTGCTCCCACTTTCAATATGCATCCAGATTGAGACTTAGAGTCATCTGGATTAGTGTAAAAGCTTGCATCGATGTAACTCTTTACAACAAGCTCTTTTATCACCTCCATAATCAAGAAATATTTCCTTAGTCCTCACTAAGGATAATTTTGACCATTGTCCAATGATATACTCCTAGATAAAAAATTGTACTCCCTTGCCAAACTTAGAGCAAGGTATACAATAGTTCTGGTACACAACATATCATACTTTATAGAACCTATGACTGAGGCATAGGGAATGACTTTTCATTCTCTTTCTTTTTTCTGCCATGGTCGGGTTTTGAGTCTTACTCAACTTCACACCTTGCAACACAGGCAAGAACTCCTTCTTTGACTGTTCCATTTTGAACTACTTCAAAATCTTATCAAGGTATGTACTCATTGAAAAATCTTATCAAGCGTCTTGATCTATCTCTATAAATCTTGATGCTCAATGTGTAAGCAGCTTCACTGAGGTATTTTATTAAAAAACTTTTACAATATACCTTTTATGCTATCCAGAAATTCTATATCATTTCCAATCAACAATACGTCATCTACATATAAGATTAGAAATGCTACAGAGCTCCCACTCACTTTCTTGTAAATACAGGCTTCTCCAAAAGTCTGTATAAAACCATATGCTTTGATCAACTCATCAAAGCATATATTCCAACTCCGAGAGGCTTGCACCAGTCCATAAATGGATCGCTGGAGCTTGCACACTTTGTTAGCATCCTTTAGGATTGACAAAACCTTCTGGTTGCATCATATACATCTCTTCTTTAATAAATCCATAAAGGAATGCAGTTTTGACATCCATTTGCCAGATTTCATAAAATGTGGCAGTTGCTAATATGATTCAGACAGACTTAAGCATCGATACGAGTGAGAAAATCTCATTGTATTCAACACCTTGAACTTGTCGAAAAACTTTTTTCGACAAGTCGAGATTTGTAGATAGTAACACTACTATCAGCGTCTGTTTTCCTCTTGAAGATCCATTTATACAATATGGCCTACCGATCATCGGGCAACTCCACCAAAGTCCACACTTTGTTCTCATACATGGTTCCCATCTCAGATTTTATGGCTTTCAAGCCATTTCGCGGAATCTGGGCTCATCATCGCTTCCTCATAGTTCGTAGGTTCATCATGGTCAAGTAATATGACCTCCAAAATAGGATTACCGTACCACTCTGGTGCGGATCTTACTCTGGTTGACCTACGAGGTTCGGTAGTAACTTGATCCGAAGTTTCATGATCATCATCATTAACTTCCTCACTAATCGGTGTAGGCATCATTGGAACTGGTTTCTATGATGAACTACTTTCCAATTCGGGAGAAGGTACAATTACCTTATCAAGCTCTACTTTCCTCCCACTCACTTCTTTCGAGAGAAACTCCTTCTCTAGAAAGGATCCACCTTAGCAACGAATATTTTGCCTTTGGATCTGTGATAGAAGGTGTACCCAACAGTTTCCTTTGGGTATTTTATGAAGACACACTTCTCTGATTTGGGTTCGAGCTTATCAGGTTGAAACTTTTTCACATAAGCATCACAACCCCAAACTTTAAGAAATGACAACTTTGGTTTCTTGCCAAACCACAGTTCATAAGGCGTCGTCTCAACGGATTTTGATGGTGCCCTTTTTAAAGTGAATGCAACTGTCTCTAATGCATAACCCCAAAACAACAGTGGTAAATCGGTAAGATACATCATAGATTGCACCATATCCAATAAAGTGCGGTTACAACGTTCGAACACACCATTACGCTGTGGTGTTCCATGTGGCGCGAGCTGTGAAACTATTCCACATTGGTTTTAAATGAAGGCCAAACTCGTAACTCAAATATTTGTCTCTGCGATCAGATTGTAGAAACTTTATTTTCTTGTTACGATGATTCTCCACTTCACTCTGAAATTCTTTGAACTTTTCAAATGTTTCAGACTTGTGCTTCATTAAGTAGATATACTCATATCTGCTCAAATCATCTGTGAAGGTCAGAAAATAATGACACCCGCCACGAGCATCAACACTCATTGGACCGCATACATCGGTATGTATTATTTCCATCAAGTCAGTAGCTCGTTCCATTGTTCCGGAGAACGGAGTTTTAGTCATCTTGCCTAAAAGGCACGGTTCGCAAGCATCAAATGATTCATAACCAAGTGATTCCAAAGTCCATCTTAATGGAGTTTCTTCACGCGCTTTACACCGATATGACCCAAACGGTAGTGCCAAAAATAAGTTGCACTATCATTATCAACTTTGCATCTTTTGGCATCAATATTATGAATATGTGTATCACTACGATCGAGATCCAACAAACTATTTTCATTGGGTGTATGACCATCAAAGGTTTTATTCATGTAAACAGAACAACAATTATTCTCTGACTTTAAATGAATAACCATATTGCAAAAACATGATCAAATCATATTCATGCTCAACGCAAACACCAAATAACATTTATTTAGGTTTAACACTAATCCCGAAAGTATAGGGAGTGTGCGATGATGATCATATCAATCTTGGAACCACTTCCAACACACATCATCACTTGACCCTCAACTAGTCTCTGTTTATTCTATAACTCCTGTTTCGAGTAACTAATTTTTTAGCAATCGAACAAGTATCAAATACCCAGGCGCTACTATAAAAACTAGTAAGGTACACATCAATAACTTGTATATCAAATATACCCTTGTTCACTTTGCCATCCTTCTTATCCACCAAATATTTAGGGCATTTCAGCTTCCAGTGACCATTTCCTTTGCAGTAGAAGCACTCAGTTAAGGCTTTGGTCCAGCTTTGGGCTTCTTCGCGGGAGTGACAACTTGCTTGCCATTCTACATGAAGTTGCCTTTCTTTCCCTTTGCCCTTTTACTTGAAACTAGTGGTCTTTTCAACCATCAACACTTGATGCTCTTTCTTGATTTCTACCTTCGCCGATTTCAGCATCGCGAAGAGCTCGGGAATTACTTTCGTCATCCCTTGCATATTATAGTTCATCACCAAGTTCTAGTAACTTGGTGATAGTGACTAGAGAACTTTGTCAATTACTATCTTATCTAGAAGATTAACTCCCACTTGATTCAAGCAATTGTAGTACCCAGACAATCTGAGCACATGCTCACTAGTTGAGCAATTCTCCTCCATATTTTTGCTATAGAACTTGTTGGAGACTTCATATCTCTCAACTCGGGTATTTGCTTGAAATATTAACTTCAACTCCTGGAACATCTCATATGGTCCATGACATTCAAAACGTCTTTGAAGTCCTGATTCTAAGCCATTAAGCATGGTGCACTAAACTATCAAGTAGTCATCATATTGAACTAGCCAAACATTCATAACATTTGCATCTGCTCCTGCAATAGGTCTGTCACCTAGCGGTGCATTAAGGACATAATTCTTCTGTGCAACAATGAGGATAATCCTCAGATCACGGATCCAATCCGCATCGTTGCTACTAACATCTTTCAACTTAGTTTTCTCTAAGAACACATATAAAACACAGGGAAGCAACAACGCGAGCTATTGATCTACAACATTATTTGCAAAATACTATCAGGACTAAGTTCATGATAAATTATAGTTCAATTAATCATATTACTTAAGAACTCCCACTTAGATAGACATCCCTCTAATCATCTAAGTGATCACGTGATCCAAATAAACTAAACCATGTCCGATCATCACGTGAGATGGAGTAGTTTTCAATGGTGAACATCACTATGTTGATCATATCTACTATATGATTCACGCTCGACCTTTCGGTATCAGTGTTCCGAGGCCATATCTGCATATGCTAGGCTCGTCAAGTTTAACTTGAGTATTCTGCATGTGCAAAACTGTCTTACACCCGTTGTATTCGAACGTAGAGCTTATCACACCCGATCATCACGTGGTGTCTCGGCACGAAGAACTTTCGTAACGGTGCATACTCAGGGAGAACACTTATACCTTGAAATTTAGTGAGAGATCATCTTATAATGCTACCGCCGAACTAAGCAAAATAAGATGTATAAAAGATAAACATCACATGCAATCAAAATATGTGACATGATATGGCCATCATCATCTTGTGCCTTTGATCTCCATCTCCAAAGCATCGACATGATCTCCATCGTCACCGGCATGACACCATGATCTCCATCATCTTGATCTATATCAATGTGTCATCACATGGTCGTCTCGCCAACTATTGCTCTTGCAACTATTGCTATCGCATAGCGATAAAGTAAAGCAATTATTTGGCGCTTGCATCTTATGCAATAAAGAGACAACCATAAGGCTTCTGCCAGTTGCCGATAACTTCAACAAAACATGATCATCTCATACAACAACTTATATCTCATCAGGTCTTGACCATATCACATCACAACATGCCCTGCAGAAACAAGTTAGACGTCCTCTACTTTGTTGTTGCAAGTTTTACATGGCTGCTACGGTCTTAGCAAGAACCGTTCTTACCTACGCATCAAAACCACAACGATAGTTCGTCAAGTTGGTGCTGTTTTAACCTTCTCAAGGACCGGGCGTAGCCACACTCGGTTCAACTAAAGTTGGAGAAAATGACACCCGTCGGCCACCTGTGTGCAAAGCACGTCGGTAGAACCAGTCTCCATTATATACGGGGGCAGGGGGGCACCTCTAGGACAACACAAGTTGATCTACGGATCGTTCCTTAGCCGTGTGCGGTGCCCCCCTCCACCATATTCCACCTCGGTCATATCGTCGCGGAGTTTAGGCGAAGCCCTGCGCCGGTAGAACATCATCATCGTCACCACGCCGTCGTGCTGACGGAACTCATCCCCGAAGCTTTGCTGGATCGGAGCCCAGGGATCGTCATCGAGCTGAACGTGTGCTGAACTCGGAGGTGCCGTACGTTCGGTGCTTGGATCAGTCGGATCGTGAAGACGTACGACTACATCAACCGCGTTGTGCTAACGCTTCCGCTTACGGTCTACGAGGGTACGTGGACAACACTCTCCCCTCTCATTGCTATGCCATCACCATGATCTTGCGTGTACGTAGGAAATTTTTTGAAATTACTACGTTCCCCAATAGCCGGCACTCCTATGGCGCGCCCTGGAGGAGTCCTACTCCCACCGGGAGTAGGATTCCCCCCTTCCAAGTAGTAGGAGTAGGAGTCAAGGAAAGGAAAAGAGAAGAGAAGGAAGGAGGGGGCGCAGCCCCTCCCCCTAGTCCAATTCGGACTAGGCCTTGGGGGGCCGCGTAGCCTCCCCTCTCTCTTTCCCCTAAAGCCCAATAAGGCCCATATACTTCCCGGCGAATTCCCGTAACTCTCCGGTACTCCGATAAATACCCGAATCACTCGTAACGGAATGGGTCAAGTCAATCACATCATTATCTAATTATGTGATCCCGTTAATCAAACGACAACTCATGTCTATGGCTAGGAAACTTAACCTTCTTTGACTCAACGAGCTAGTCAAGTAGAGGCATACTAGTGACACTATGTTTGTCTATGTATTCACACATGTATTATGTTTCCGGTTAATACAATTCTAGCATGAATAATAAACATTTATCATGAAATAAGGAAATAAATAATAACTTTATTATTGCCTCTAGGGCATATTTCCTTCACCCACTAAGGCCCATTACTTCCCGGGGGGTTCCGGTAACCCTCCGGCACTCCGGTTTTATCCAAAACTAATTGGAACACTTCCGGTGTCCGAACAACATGGTCCAATATATCAATCTTTATGTCTCGACCATTTCGAAACTCCTCGTCATGTCCGTGATCTCATCCGGGACTCCGAACAACCTTCGGTACATCAAATCACATAAACTCATAATACCAATCGTCATCGAACGTTAAGCATGCGGACCCTGCGGGTTCGAGAACTATGTAGACATGACTGATACGTCTCTATGTTTATGGGCTTTACTATACACTTTTATATCATTTTTGGGACTAACCTACTAACCGGAGGCCCAGCCCAAATTGCTGTATTTTTGCCTATTTTCGTGTTTCGAAGAAAAGGAATATCAAACGGAGTCCAAATGGAATGAAACCTTCGGGAGCGATCTTTTTGGAACAAACGCAATCCAGGAGACTTGGAGTGGACGTCAAGAAGCAGCCGAGGTAGCCACGAGACAGGAGGGCGCGCCCTAGGGGGGTGGGCGCGCCCCCCACCCTCGTGGGCTCCTCATGGCTCCCCTGACCGACCCCCTTCGCCTATATATATCTACGTACCCCAAGAACATCCAGGAGCACCATGAAACCCTATTTCCACCGCCCAACCTTCTGTACCCATGAGATCCCATCTTGGGGCCTTTTCCGGCGCTCCACCGGAGGGGGAATCAATCACGGAGGGCTTCTACATCAACACCATAGCCTCTCCGATGAGTTGTGAGTAGTTTACCACAGACCTTTGGGTCCATAGTTATTAGCTAGATGGCTTCTTCTCTCTCTTTGAATCTCAAAGTTCTCCTCGATCTTCTTGGAGATCTATTCAATGTAACTCTTTTTTGCGGTGTGTTTGTTGACATCCGATGAATTGTGGGTTTATGATCAAGTTTATCTATGAGAAATATTTGAATCTCCTCTGAATTCTTTTATGTATTTTTTTTAGAAAAGGAGGAGGACCCCCGGCCTCTACATCTGGGAGATGCATACAACCACTTTATTAATTATTCTCATAAGACCTTACAAAGTGATACAATAGTCAGACTAAAGCCACCGTCTATACAACAACTGTCGCTACTCCTATCCAATCGATGAAGGGGCGCTGATAGTCTGGGCCTAATACCAAACAGACATCGCAGGCAAAACTAAACATCTAAGACCTGAGGTCCCAACCCGGACGCCTGCCGGGTATGGGGCACCTACCAGTCCGATGCACTCCTCAACCAGGACGCCTGCCGGGTATGAGGCCGCCGCAGCCACCCGCCACCAATCCATCTTCAGTGTGTACTGCTGCACCACCTTGCCCGGCCTCTTTGCCATCGACGCCACCACGGCGCCTGATAACGGCACCCTCCTGTGCGAGTCCCTCACCACACATCAGGTGCCGAGTCTCCACCGCGCCACGCCGCCGAGAAACGCCACCATTAATGTGCAAGATGAAGCACCGCTCCACCAATTATTCTGTCCACTGGTCCCTCGAGCCCGTGTACACCTCCAAGAATGACGCCACAAGAGGAAAGCGACACAATAATGCCGCCGTCATCCGATCTACTGATCTAGGGTTTCCCCCAGAGGTAGCAGATAGTGGCCTGGAACTTCTCAACAGCGATGCCTTCAACAAGGGAACAACACCAAAAAGTGCCGCCATTGTCGTCCTCGGCAGCAGCCGCGAGCAGGTCTTCACCCAGATCTGTTCCAACGGCCTCCATCAAGCATCTTGTGCACGGATCGTCCACCACCGCGGCCGCTGCAACGCCCGTCGCGAGACCACAGCCACCGACACAACATCCGCCGTCCGGGGCCGCCATCCCGGAATCCAGCCCTCGCTGGCCACCAGAGAGAAACCAACGAGCCCCATCAATGGCAGCGCAGCCACATACCGTACCGCGAGAACACCACCATAGCATCGTCGCGCCGACTGCATGCTGCCGCCAGGAGCGCCCGCTGCCACGCTACCGTGCCCCACGCTAGCCCAGTGCCTTCCATCGATCTGGCCATCCCGTGCCAGCCAAACGATGAAGGGGAGAGGCGTCCCACCGCCGCCCACGCTAGGCAGGCTTCGCCGGTCGGCGCGCCTGGGCGGCGGC
The DNA here is from genome assembly GCF_002162155.2 of Triticum dicoccoides. Classification (NCBI taxonomy): domain Eukaryota; kingdom Viridiplantae; phylum Streptophyta; class Magnoliopsida; order Poales; family Poaceae; genus Triticum; species Triticum dicoccoides. The sequence goes on from NC_041381.1 coordinate 249,260,628, forward strand.
GAGGGGACTGGAGGAAAAGGGGGGACGGGAATCGGCGGCGGCGGGAGGTCTCCCCTGTCGCCCATGGGAGAGGCAGAGGAGGCCGATCCACTTTTTTCGGGAGCGGCAGAGCCGAATTCTTTTATGTATGATTGGTTATCTTTGCAAGTCTCTTTGAATTATCAGTTTGGTTTGGCCTACTAGATTGATCTTTCTTGCAATGGGAGAAGTGCTTAGCTTTGGGTTCAATCTTGCGGTGTCCTTTCCCTGTGACAGCAGGGGCAGCAAGGCACGTATTGTATTGTTGCCATCGAGGATAAAAAGATGGGGTTTATATCATATTACTTGAGTTTATCCCTCTACATCATGTCATCTTGCCTAATGCGTTACTCTGTTCTTATGAACTTAATACTCTAGATGCATGCTGGATAGCGGTCGATGTGTGAGTAATAGTAGTAGATGCAGAATCGTTTCGGTCTACTTGTCGTGGACGTGATGCCTATATAAATGATCATGCCTAGATATTCTCATAACTATGCACTTTTCTATCAATTGCTCGACAGTAATTATTTCACCCACCGTAATACTTATGCTATCTTGAGAGAAGCCACCAGTGAAACCTATGGCCCCCGGGTCTATTTTCCATCATATAAGTTTCCAATCTACTTTATTTTGCAATCTTTACTTTCCAATCTATATCATAAAAATACCAAAAATATTTATCTTATCTTTTTATCTCTATCAGATCTCACTTTCGCAAGTAGTTGTGAAGGGATTGACAACCCCTTTATCAGGTTGGTTGCGAGGTTCTTGTTTGTTTGTGTAGGTACGAGGGACTTGCGTGAAGGCTCCTACTAGATTGATACCTTGGTTCTCAAAAACTGAGGGAAATACTTACGCTACTTTGCTGCATCACCCTTTTCTCTTCAAGGGAAAACCAACGCAGTGCTCAAGAGGTAGCAAAAAGGATTTCAGGCGCCGTTGCCGGGGAGGTCTACGCACAAGTCAAGACATACCAAGTACCCATCACAAACTCATCTCCCTCGCATTACATTATTTGCCATTTGCCTCTCGTTTTCCTCTCCCCCACTTCACCCTTGTCGTTTTATTCGCCCTCTCTTTTCCCGCCCGCCTCTCCTTTTCGCTTGCTCCTTGTATTTGCCGTCACTATGTCTAAAACTAGGGAGGTTATTGTAGATAAGGGCAATAGTAATAACATGGAAAATTTTGATGCTCCTGCTGAAGAACCCACTATCTTACATACTAAAAAGTTTCGAATCGGTAGTGGTAATATTATTGGAAAAGGGGTTATTCAAGATTTCTTTACTTATGCCGGTGCTTTACCTTCTATGGGTGGTTCTATCCTTCATAGAACTAGTAGTCTTGCGGATGCTATCGCCTTGCTTATAGTTGAACTTGAAAGACAGTTTATGCATATGCATCCTTGCATACAAAGGAATTTTCTAGAATTTTCCAATATTGAGCATTCTTCTGTTAAGCGTGCAGCTACTATCTTTTTGGCACATGAGTCCAGATTCATAATAAAAGAAGCAAAGCAATTTTTGCGCACTATAGGGTAGATGTTGGCCGTCCTCCCATAGAGGCAATCCTCTTCAATCAAGAGGACATAATGCGTTTACAATCTCTAGATTATGTTGCTTTTAATGAAAACCTTAGAAAAAAGGTCCCTACCAATGTTCTAGTTGATGAATTTCCGAACTTAATAATTATTTTGCAATTCAAAACAATGAGTTAGGATTTTCTCTTGAGTATAGGCTCATGACTTTCTGCCAAAAGAATGCTTATAATGATGAATTGGTTGTGCAATATGAAGGGCCAAAGGAGGAACCCATAGCTCCCGAGCTTGATCTTGGGGACTTCTGTCCCATTAAATTTAGCCCTTTTGATTACTTTTGCTTGCCACAAAGAAAACTTGTTGCTGAATGTAGGGAATATGAGATGAGTTCTCGTGATTTATCTTATTATTATGGCAATACCTAGATCTATTCTCGCTTTTATGCCTAGCTAGGGGCGTTAAACGATAGCGCTTGTTGGGAGGCAACCCAATTTTATTTTTTGTTCCTTGCTTTCGATTCCTGTTTAGTAATAAATAATTCATCTAGCTTCTGTCTTAGATGTGGTTTTATGTTTTAATTAGTGTTTGTGCCAAGTAGAACCTATAGGATAACCTACGGTGATAGTTAATTTGATCTTGCTGAAAAACATAAACTTTTGTGCGCACAAGAATAATTTTAATAAATCACAGAAACGTTATTTTTAGTTGATTCTTTTTGTAGTAGATCAATAGATAAATTTCATAGGACTTCCTATTTTTTTTAGTATTTTTAGAGTTCCAGAAGTATTTGAAAGTTACAAATTTCTACAGACTGTTCTGTTTTTGGCAGATTCTGTTTTTCGTGTGTTGTTTGCTTATTTTGATGAATCTATGGCTAGTATCGGGGGGTATGAACCATAGAGAAGTTGTAACACAGTAGGTTTAACACCAATATAAATAAAGAATGAGTTCATTACAGTACCTTAAGTGGTGGTTTTTCTTTCTTGCACTAACGGAGCTCATGAGATTTCCTGTTGAGTTTTGTGTTGTGAAGTTTTCAAGTTTTGGGTAAAGATTTGATGGACTATGGAATAAGGAGTGGCAGGAGCCTAAGCTTGGGGATGCCCAAGGCACTTCAAGATAATTCAAGGACAACCAAAAGCCTAAGCTTGGGGATGCCCCGGAAGGCATCCCCTCTTTCGTCTTCGTCTATCGGTAACTTTACTTGGACCTATATTTTTATTCACCACATGCTATGTGTTTTGCTTGGAGCGTCTTGTATGATATGAGTCTTTGCTTTTTAGTTTACCACAATCATCCTTTCTGTACACACCTTTTGGGGAGAGACACCCATGATTAGGAATTTATTATAATACTCTATGTGCTTCACCTATATCTTTTGAGCTAGACAATTTTGCTCTAGTGCTTCACTTATATCTTTTTAGAGCACGGCGGTGGTTTTATTTTGTAGAAATTATTGATCTCTCATGCTTCACTTATATTATTTTGAGAGTCTTTTAGAACAGCATGGTATTTGCTATGGTTATAAAATTGGTCCTAGAATGATGGGCATCCAAGTTGGGTATAATAAAAACCATCATAGAAAGTGCATTGGATGCTATGATCAACTTGATGCTTGATAATTGTTTTGAGATATAAAGGTGGTAATGTTAGAGTCATGCTAGTTGGGTAATTATGAAATTGAGAAATACCCGTGTTAAAGTTGGAAAGTCATGTAGCATGCACGTATGGTAAAAGTTGTGTAACAAATTTGTAGCATGGGGTGCTCTTTTGATTGCCTTCCTTATGAGTGGAGGTCGGGATCGCGCGATGGTTAACTCCTACCAACCCTTCCCCTAGGAGCATGCATAGTAGTACTTTTCTTCGAGGGCTAATAAAATTTTACAATAAGTATATGAGTTCTTTATGACTAATGTGAGTCCAGGGATTATACGCACTCTTACCCTTCCATCATTGCTAGCCTCTACGGTACCATGCATTGCGCTTTCTCACCTTGAGAGTTGGTGCAAACTTCGCCGGTGCATCCAAACCCCATGATACGATACGCTCTGTCACACATAAACCTCCTTATATCGTCCTCAAAACAGCCACCATACCTACCTATTATGGCATTTCCACAGCCATTCCGAGATATATTGCCATGCAACTTTCCACCGTTCCGTTTATTATGACACGTTTCATCATTGTCATATTGCTTTTGCATGATCATGTAGTTGACATCGTATTTGTGGCAAAGCCACCTTCATAATTCTTTCGTACATGTCGCTCTTGATTCATTGCATATCCCGGTACACCACCGGAGGCATTCATATAGAGTCATATTTTGTTCTAGTATCGAGTTGTAATCCATGAGTTGTAAGTAAATAGAAGTGTGATGATCATCATTATTAGAGCATTGTCCCTTGAAAAGAAAGGCCAAAAAAAGAGAAAGGCCAAATAAAAAAGAGAAAGGTCAAATAAAAAAAGGGAGGCCCCCCCAAAAAAGAAAATAAAAAAGGGGACAATGTTACTATCCTTTTCCACACTTGTGCTTCAAAGTAGCACCATGATCTTCCTGATAGAGAGTCTCCTATGTTGGCACTTTCATATACTAGTGAGAATTTTTCATTATAGAACTTGGCTTGTATATTCCAACGATGGGCTTCCTCAGAATGCCCTAGGTCTTAGTGAGCAAGCGAGTTGGATGCACACCCACTTAGTTTGTTTTGTTGAGATTTCATACATTTATAGCTCTAGTGCATCCGTTGCATGGCAATCCCTACTCCTCATGTTGACATCAATTGATGGGCATCTCCATAGCCCGTTGATTAGCGATAGAGGCAAAGGTGTCCCGATGTTTCGATGAGATGGCGGCTATCGTTTTCTGTGGGAGTCGACCTTGATGATCCGACTACGAACGTGCGAGATGTCGCGCCTTAGCAATCGCTAAACCAACTTCCGACGGTTATTGACCACGCCGGAGCACGATCAACCTGACCACGAGGGTCTGTTTCCTGTGAGCAAATGAAGAACAAGCAAGAAACTGAGATTGCAATCTGGATATTGCGAATATAAGAGGAAAGCTTTATTAATGTAGGTGGGGTTCTGTGACGTCTTGGTCTGGTCGTTAAACACAAACGAAGTACGCGAAGTTGCAGCAATGGCAAACTTTTAATCTAAACAAAACCCAAAGTCTAAACGGTGCCCTAAGGGCTGTATATATGGAGGAAGAGGGGGGAATTTCGTGGCCCTTGGTGGAGGGGTCCGAAACCAACCCTATCTCTTGTTTCTCCACACACACGGACTCTAAAAATAGCCTATACTTATGTATTTCGAAATTACATGGGTCTGGCCCAATAATAAGGTGACGCAGCACCTAGAATAGCCTCTAGACGAAATTTATGAAGTGTCATCTTGTATATTTCGTCCAAGACTTCATGCACTCATTATGGCGGCTTGAATGTCCTGAAATCATCACTTGTGACTCCGTTCTTGTTCCCCTTGCGCATGCCATCATCTCCATGCTTGGTCTTGCTCCAGTGTTCATCCCTCTTCTCCATGCTAGACCCTTCATTTGTAAGCAAAACAAATGTATCCAATTTAGGCAACATCATATTCTCATGAACATTAGAATCATTACCAAGAAATGAAAGTACCTGATAATTTAATTGGCATGCGCGAGCTCTAGTAATTGGTCCAGTATATGTAGCAGTAGGGGCTGTGGGTGTAACAATAGTATTGATGTCCTCATTATCCTCCCCTTCTTGAAATGAAGTCGTCGTTGACGGAAGTTCATCTTCCTCACCCAAATAAGGCTTCAAATCTGCAATGTTAAAAGTGGGGCTAACCCCAAAATCTGCAGGCAACTCAAGTTTATATGCATTATCATTTATTTTCTCTAACACCTTAAAAGGACCATCAGCACGTGGCATTAGCTTTGATTTGCGCAAATTAGGAAACCTATCCTTACGCAAATGTAACCAAACAAGATTTCCAGGTGCAAAGACAACGTGTTTTCTACCCTTATCTCTAGCAAGTTTATATTTAGCATTCATACGCTCAATGTTTTCCTTAGTTAACTCATGCATTTTTAAAATCAATTCAGCATGTTGTTTAGCATCAAAATTAACCTTCTCCGAAGATGGAAGAGGCAACAAATCAATAGGTGCACGAGGTTGGAAACCATACACAATTTCAAAAGGGCACATCTTAGTAGTAGAATGCAATGAACGATCATAAGCAAATTCAATATGAGGCAAGCATTCTTCCCACATTTTCTTATTCTTCTTCAAAACAACCCTAAGCATAGTAGACAATGTTCTATTGACTACTTCAGTTTGTCCATCAGTTTGGGGGTGACAAGTAGTACTAAAAAGCAGCTTAGTCCCCAACTTAGCCCATAAACATCTCCAAAAGTGGCTAAGAAATTTAGTATCACGATCTGAAACAATAGTATTTGGCACACCATGCAAGTGAATAATTTCACGAAAGAACAAATCAGCGACATTAACAGCATCATCGCTTTTATGACATGTATAAAGTGTGCCATTTTTGAGAATCTATCCAAGACAACAGATATGCTATCCCTCCCCTTCTTTGTTCGAGGTAAACCTAAAACAAAGTCCATAGATATATCCTCCCAAGAAACACTAGGTACGGGCAAAGGCATATATAAACCATGAGGATTGAGTCGTGACTTAGCTTTTTGACATGTAGTGGAGCGAGCAATAAAGCGCTCAACATCCCGTGTCATCTTCGGCCAAAAGAAATGTGTAGCAAGTACATCCTCCATCTTTTTCACGCCAAAGTGTCCCATTAATCCTCCTCGATGCGCCTCCTGCAACAACAAAAGACGAACAGAGCTAGCTGGAATGCATAGCTTATTAGCACGGAACACAAATCCATCAATAACGATGAACTTGTTCCACATTCTTCCTTCTTTACAATTCTGCATTACATCTTTAAATTCATCATCATGCACATATTGATCTTTGATGGTCTCCAAACCAAATATTTTGAAGTCAAGTTGTGAAAGCATAGTATAGCGACGAGACAATGCATTAGCAATAACATTTTCTTTACCCTTCTTGTGATTAATGACATAAGGGAAAGTCTCAATGAATTCAACCCATTTAGCATGTCTATGATTCAATTTAGCTTGACTTTTAATATGTTTCAAAGATTCATGATCAGAATGTATAACAAATTCTTTGGGCCATAAATAATGTTGCCATGTTTCTAAAGTCCGAACAAGAGCATATAATTCTTTATCATAAGTAGAATAGTTTAGACTAGGCCCACTCAATTTTTCAGAAAAGTATGCAATAGATTTGCCATCTTGTAATAACACACCTCCTAATCCAATTCCACTAGCATCACATTCAGGCTCAAAAGTCTCATTAAAATCAGGAAGTTGGAGTAAAGGAGCATGTGTCAACTTATCTTTCAATACCGTGAAGGCTTCTTCCTGTGCGGTACCCCAAACAAAAGTCACACATTTCTTTGTAAGCTCATTGAGAGGTGAAGCAATGGTGCTGAAATCTCTCACAAAACGCCTATAAAACCAGCGAGGCCAAGAAAACTCCTCACTTGTGTGACCGTTTTGGGCCGCGGCCAACTCTCAGTAGCTTCAATTTTGGCTTTATAAACTTCAATTCCCTGTGGTGTAACAACATAGCCAAGAAAAGATACTCGGTCGGTGCAAAATGTGCACTTCCCAAGGTTACCAAACAAACATGCATCACGTAGAGCAATAAAAACAACACATAAATGTTCCAAATGTTCCTCCAAAGATCTGCTATAAATCAGTATATCATCAAAATAGACTACCACAAACCGTCCAATGAAAGCACGTAAAACTTCGTTCATCAATCTCATGAAAGTACTAGGTGCATTAGTTAGCCCAAAAGGCATGACTAACCACTCATATAATCCAAACTTAGTTTTAAATGCTATTTTCCATTCACCCCCAATTTCATATGAATTTGATGGTATCCACTACGCAAATCAACTTTGGAGAATATTGTAGAGCCGCTCAATTCATCAAGCATATCATCTAGCCTAGGAATAGGATGACGATAACGAATAGTAATATTATTAATGCCTCTACAATCAACACACATACGCGATGTACCATCCTTTTTCGGCACTAGAATAATAGGAACAACACAAGGACTAAGGGATTCACGAATATAACCTTTGTCGAGAAGCTCCTGTACTTGACGCAAAATCTCTTTCGTCTCCTCTGGATTGGTACGGTATGGCGCACGGTTTGGCAGTGAAGCACCGGGAATTAAGTCAATCTGATGCTCATTCCCTCGAATAGGCGGTAATCCCGGTGGCACGTCTTGTGGAAAGACATCAGCGAACTCCTGCAAAATGTTAGTAACAGCAGGAGGCAAAGAGGAAGGCATGTCCTCGAATGAAAATAATGCATCTTTGCACACAAAAGCATAGCAAACAGATTTTTTGAAATCTAGCTCATCAATATCAGATTTGGTAGCAAATAAACATGCACTTTTCAATTTAATTTCAGAAGCAACACTAGATGGTTTATTATTAGGCTTCATTTGTTGCTTAAATTCTTTTGCGACAATATGATTTTCACTCTTATTCTTCTCGTGTTTGCTTTATTAGCTCTATTAATATCATCTTTCAAAATGGAATCGGGAGTCATAGGAAGCAAAGTAATATTTTTATCCCTATGAACAAGAGTATACTAATTGTTTCTACCATGGTGTATAGAATTTTTATCAAATTGCCATGGTCAACAAAGTAATAAGGAACATGGTTGCATAGGTACCACATCACAATCAACATAATCAGCATATGTAGAGATGCTAAAATGCACACGAACAGTACGTGTTACCTTAACCTTGCCGCTGTTGTTGAACCATTGGATGTAGTAAGGATGTGGATGTGGTCTTGTGGTGAGAGATAGCTTCTCCACCATCTCCATGCTAGCCAAGTTGTTGCAGCTCCCTCCATCTGTGATGACGCGCACATAACGTTCCTTCACAACGCCCTTTGTATGGAACAAATTATGCCTCTGATTTTGCTCAGCTTGTGTGACCTGCACACTCAAAACACGTTGAGAAACTAAACATTCATACCTGTCAGCATCTTCAGGAGCCATGTATTGCGTCTCATGATCAGAATCATCTCCACCGTGTTCTTCACGTGTAATAAGAGCCAAAGTCTCCTCATCATAGTCACTAGCGGATTCATACCCACCATCCTCAGTAGCAATCATCACACGCTGAGATTTGCATTCTCGCGCATAATGTCCTCTTCCCTTACAACGACGACAAATAATATCACTTGTGTGCCCTGTTGATGCCATGGAAGAAGAAGAGGTCTGTGCAGGCCCGACAGGTGTGCTCTTGGCAGATAGTGGTGGTTGTGCCTGCTTTCTTGTATCACGGCTGGAGGTGGCGGCTGATGGAGGTGCTGGTGCAGTGGAAGTAGAGGAGGCACGCGATGTCCATGATGAAGGTCGACCTGCGGAAAGTTAGTTCAGGCCAATGCTTGTCGATCCTGCACTTCACGTTCAGCTTTACAAGCAAGATTGAATAAACGAGTGATATTAGTATACTCCTTATACTCTAGAATGGACTGAATCTCTCTATTTAATCCACCCATAAAATGTGCAAGCATAGCTTCATTCTCCTCAACAATATCACATCTAATCATGCCAGTTTATAATTCCTGATAATATTCTTCTACAGAATTTTTTCCTTGTCTTAAACGCTGCAATTTTTGAAGCAATTCACATTGATAATATGGTGGAACCCAACGAGTACGCATAGCAGTTTTCAAAGCAGCCCAAGTAGTTGGAATAGGATATAATCTACAATGTTCAGACCACCATACACATGCAAAACTAGTGAAAGCACAAACAGCAGCAACAACCGTCTCTCCTCGGGATATTGTAAACATGTAAAACGTTGTTCAGTCTCTAACTCCCAAGTAAGATATATATCAGGAACATATCTACCCTCAAATGGTGGAATATTCAATTTTAGTTTAGGAACATGGTCATGATCTCGTACCTAAGGTGGTGGTGCAGGCCTACCATTGCGATTATATACCTGAGGTTGACCTGCTGGTGGTGGTGCTGGTGGCTGCACATAGTTCTGATTTTGATCAACCGCATCCTCATAATCGCCTGCATAATCATCATCCTCTTGGGTACCAGCAGCAGCAGTAGCAGGAGCCAAAGAAGCATCAACAATAGGTACAATAGCACCAGAATTTTGGCCAAGCTCAATTGCAACGCGTTGTGCTCGTCCCACATGATTTGGGCGCTGTTGTAGTAGTTGTTGTTGTAGAGGTGCGACAGGTGCAGCCGGCGGTGGTTGTGGAAGACGCGTGAGCAATTCATTAAACTTGTTATCGAGCTTTGTTTCGAACGTCTTCTCAATGCCATCTATCTTCTCCATGGCCTCTTCAAATCTGTTTAGCACATCTTGCACCTGTCCACTCATCATTTGCTGAAACTTATCATGTAGCTATTTGTTCGTCATGTTCTCCCAATCAGCCTCATCGGCTTGTGATCCTGCCATGGTTAGCAGCAATAGAAACACAAAAGAATATGATCCTATAGACTACTAGGAAGTGGTGGTGATGGTGGTGTGTCACAAATCCTTCAAGCAAATCTCAAATTCTTACCAGTTCTTACCCAGCACCAGGTGGTGATCGGCAACCGTTGTAGTCAAAACTCTCAAAGCTTGGTTAGAGCGATTACCAGGGAGAGTGAAACGCATGACGTAGATGTATGTGGAGCTGGGAAGGCTTATAATATGGTAGCAAAAAGGGTCAGCAATAATCAATTCAGAGATGCAAAGTTGAATAAACGCTCAACGACGGTACTGTGCTGGTCCTAGGCTAGACCGTGCTAGAGACACGAGCCTAGAACACTAACAAAATCATGGAGTGGCACGTAATCAAGGGAGGAGCACACTCAGAATTTTTTTCTCTTTTTTTTTTCACTTTTTTCCTCTTTTTTTTTGCTCAGCAACAATTTTTTTCGAAAAAGTCTACAAATGGTCTAAAAGCTGCCTAGCCAGAATTTTCCAGACTTAGTTGTTTTTGAAACTGGAACTATTTTTCTTGTACGGGTGGCACTGATGTTGGGAAATCCGACTTGGTCACGACTTGGAGTATGGTGTGATCTGGAAATCAAAAACAAACCAACAAATACTGGACTCAGACTGGTGGCGGAGATGAATCTGGTGGAAACTCAGACTTGTGGCGGATATATGTAGGGCGATGGAACATAGACTGGTGGCAAATCTCTGATGGAGGTGGACTCGGATTATCGTGATGGCGGTGAATATGTGGTATATGGCAGCGGTGATGACGATGGTGGTATATGGCAGTGGTGATGACAATGGTGGTATATGGAAACGGTGATGATGATGATGCGGCGGCGTCGTGACAACTTGTGAACAGAACTCGAAACTCTAAAGGACTAGATACTAAGACCAGCAACTCGACACGATGATTTAACAACAAATTCAACAAAGCAAAAGACTGAAAAGAATATGCAATGGCTCAGACTGGTTCGAATAGGATGAACTAACCCTAATTTTTTGTGGCTTTTTCGTGGACTTTAGGTATGATAACAAACTCGATCTAAACTACGAAAAACTGTAAAATCTCACCGAGCAACCTGAAAATCTGATACCACTTGATAGAGGCAAAGGTGTCCCGATGTTTCGATGAGATGGTGGCTATCGTTTTCTGTGGGAGTCGACCTTGACGATCCGACTACGAACGTGCAAGACGTCGCGCCTTAGCAATCTCTAAACCAACTTCCGAGGGTTATTGACCACGCTGGAGCACGATCAACCTGACCACGAGGGTCTGTTTCCTGCGAGCAAACGAAGAACAAGCAAGAAACTAAGATTGGGGTTCTGTGACGTCTTGGTCTGGTCGTTGAACACAAACGAAGTACGAGAAGTTGCAGCTATGGCGAACTTTTACTCTAAACAAAACCCAAAGTCTAAACGGTGCCCTAAGGGCTGTATATATGGAGGAATAGGGGGGAATTTCGTGGCCCTTGGTGGAGGGGTCCGAAACCAACCCTATCTCCTGTTTCCCCACAAATAGGGACTCTAAAAATAGCCTATACTTATGTATTTCGAAATTACATGGGCCTGGCCCAATAATAAGGTGACGCAGCACCTAGAATAGCCTCTAGACGAAATTTATGAAGTGGCATCTTGTATATTTCGTCCAAGACTTCATGCACTCATTATGGTGGCTTCAAAGTCCTGAAATCATTACTTGTGACTCCGTTCTTGTTCCCCTTGCGCATGCCATCATCTCCATGCTTGGTCTTGCTCTAGTGTTCATCCCTCTTCTCTATGCCAGACCCTTCATTTGTAAGAAAAACAAATGTATCCAATTTAGGCAGCATCATATTCTCATGAACATTAGAATCATTACCAAGAAACGAAAGTACCTGATAATTTAATTGGCGTGCGCGAGCTCTAGTAATTGGTCCAGTATATGTAGCAGTAGGGGCTGTGGGTGTAACAATAGTATTGATGTCCTCATCAATTAGCCTCGTCAACGTGAGATTTTCTCCTTTTTTGTCTTCTCCGCACAACCTGCATCATCATATTCTATTCCACCCATAGTGCTATATCCATGACTTGCGCTCATGTATTGCGTGAGAGTTAAAAAAAGTTGAAGCGCGTTAAAAAGTATGAACCAATTGCTTGGCTGAAACCGGAGTTGTGCATGATGGGAGTATTTTGCATGACGAAAATGAAGCATAGCCTAACTATATGATTTTGTAGGGATAAGCTTTCTTTGGCTATGTCATTTTGATCAAACATGATTACTTGTTAGTATGCTTGAAGTATTACTATTTTTTATGTTAATATGAACTTTTATCTTGAATCATTTGGATCTAAACATTCATGCCACAATAAAGAGAATTACATTGAGAAATATGCTAAGTAGCATTCCACATCTAAAATTTTGTTTTTATCATTTACCTACTCGAGGACGAGTAGGAATTAAGCTTGGGGATGCTTGATACGTCTCCAACGTATCTATAATTTTTGATTGTTCCATGCTATTATATTACCTATTTTGATGTTTATGGGCTTTACTATACACTTTTATATCATTTTTGGGACTAACCTACTAAAGGGAGGCCCAACCCAAATTGCTGTTTTTTTGCCTATTTCAGTGTTCCGAGGAAAAGGAGTATGAAATGGAGTCCAAACGGAATGAAACCTTCAGGAGCGATCTTTCTGGAACAAACGCAATCCAGGAGACTTGGAGTGGACGTCAAGAAGCAGCCAAGGCGGCCACGAGGCAGGAGGGCGCGCCCTAAGGGGGTGGGCGCGCCCCCACCCTCGTGGGCCCCTCGTGGCTCCCCTGACCGACCTCCTTCACCTATATATATCTACGTACCTCGAGAACATCCAGGAGCACCATGAAACCCTATTTCCACTGCCGCAACCTTCTGTACCCGTGAGATCCCATCTTGGGGCCTTTTCTGGCGCTCCGCTGGAGGGGGAGTTGATCACGGAGGGCTTCTACATCAACACCATAGCCTCTCCGATGAGTTGTGAGTAGTTACCACAGACCTTCGGGTCCATAGTTATTAGCTAGATGGCTTCTTCTCTCTCTTTGAATCTCAATACAAAGTTCTCCTCGATCTTCTCGGAGATCTGTTCGATGTAACTCTTTTTTGCGGTGTGTTTGCCGAGATCCGATGAATTTTGGGTTTATGATCAAGTTTATCTATGATAAATATTTGAATCTCCTCTGAATTCTTTTATGTATGATTGATTATCTTTGCAAGTCACTACGAATTATCAGTTTGGTTTGTCCTACTAGATTGATCTTTCTTGCAATGGGAGAAGTGCTTAGCTTTGGGTTCAATCTTGCGGTGTCCTTTCCCAGTGACAACAGGGGCAGCAAGGCACATACTGTATTGTTGCTATCGAGGATAAAAAGATGGGGTTTATACCATATTACTTGAGTCTATCCCTATACATCATGTCATCTTGCCTAATGCGTTACTCTGTTCTTATAAACTTAATACTCTAGATGCATGCTGGATAGCGGTCGATGTGTGGAGTAATAGTAGTAGATGCAAAATTGTTTCGGTCTACTTGTCGCGGACGTGATGCCTATATAAATGATCATGCCTAGATATTCGCATAACTAGGCACTTTTCTATCAATTGCTCGACAACAATTTGTTCACCCACCGTAATACTTATGCTATCTTGAGAGAAGCCACTAGTGAAACCTATGGCCCCCGGGTCTATTTTCCATCATATAAGTTTCCAATCTACTTTATTTTGCAATTTTACTTTCCAATCTATATCATAAAAATACCAAATATATTTATCTTATCTTTTTATCTCTATCAGATCTCACTTTCGTAAGTGGCCGTGAAGGTATTGACAACCCCTTTATCGCGTTGGTTGCGAGGTTCTTGTTTGTTTTTGTAGGTACGAGGGACTTGCGTGAAGCCTCCTACTGGATTGATACCTTGGTTCTCAAAAACTAAGGGAAATACTTACGCTACTTTGCTGCATCACCCTTTCCTCTTCAAGGGAAAACCAACGCTGTTCTCAAGAGGTAGCAATGATCGAGACTCATCTCTGGTCCATAACCAATAGCGGAACCTGGATGCCCATATTGGTTCCTACATATTCTACGAACATCTTTATCGGTCAAACCGCATAACAACATACGTTGTGCCCTTTGTCATCGGTATGTTACTTGCCCAAGATTCGATCGTCGGTATCTTCATACCTAGTTCAATCTCATTACTGGCAAGTCTCTTTACGCGTTTCATAATACTTCATCCCGCAACTAACTCATTAGTCACAATGCTTGCAAGGCTTATAGTGATGAGTATTACCGAGAGGGCCCAGAGATACCTCTCCGAAACACGGAGTGACAAATCCTAATCTCGATCTATGCCTACCCAACAAACACCTTCAGAGACACCTGCAGAGCACCTTTATAATCACCCTTTTACATTGTGATGTTTGGTAGCACACAAAGTGTTCCTCTAGTATTCGGGAGTTGCATAATCTCATAGTCTGTGGAACTTGTATAAGTCATGAAGAAAGCAGTAGCAATGCAACTATAATGATCACAATGCTAAGCTAACGGATGGGTCATGTCCATCGCATCATTCTCCTAATGATGTGATCCCGTTCATCAAATGACAACACACGTCTATGGTTAGGAAACATAACCATTTTTGACTAACGAGCTAGTCAAGTAGAGGTATACTAGGGACAATATGTTTTGTCCATGTATTCACACATGTACTAAGTTTCCGGTTAATACAATTCTAGCATGAATAAAAAACATTTATCATGAAATAAGGAAATAAATAATAACTTTATTATTTCCTCTAGGGCATATTTCCTCCAGTCGCCCACTTGCACTAGAGTCAATAATCAAGATTACATAGTAATGATTCTAACACCATGGAGCTTTGGTGCTGATCATGTTTTGCTCGTGGAAGAGGCTTAGTCAACGGGTCTGCAACATTCAGATCCGTATGTATCTTGCAAATCTCTATGCCCCCCTCCGACACTTGATGACGGATGGAATTGAAGCGTCTCTTGATGTGCTTGGTTCTCTTGTGAAATCTGGATTCCTTTGCCAAGGCAATTGCACCAGTATTGTCACAAAAGATTTTCATTGGACCCGATGTACTAGGTATGACACCTAGATCGGATATGAACTCCTTCATCCAAACTCCTTCATTCGCTGCTTCCGAAGCAGCAATGTACTCCACTTCACACATAGATCCCGCCACGACGCTCTGCTTGGAACTGCACCAACTAACAGGCCATCCATTCAATATAAATACATATCTGGTTTGCGACTTAGAGTCATCCGGATCAGTGTCAAAGCTTGCATCGACGTAGCCGTTTATGACGAGCTATTTTTCACCTCCATAAATGAGAAACATATCCTTAGTCCTTTTCAGGTATTTCAGGATGTTCTTGACCGTTGTCTAGTGCTCCACTCCAGGATTACTTTGGTACCTCCCTGTTATGCTTATAGCAAGGCACACATCAGGTCTGCTACACAACATTTCATACATGATAGAACCTATGGCTGAAGCATAGGGAATGACTTCCATTTTCTCTCTATCTTCTGTAGTGGTCGGGCATCGAGTCTGACTCAACTTCACACATTGTAACATAGTCAAGAACCCTTTCTTTGACTAATATATTTTGAACTTTTTCAAAACTTTATCAAGGTATGTGCTTTGTGAAAGTCCAATTAAGCGTCTTGATCTATCTCTATAGATCTTGATGCCCAATATGTAAGCAGCTTCACCGAGGTCTTTCATGGAAAAACTCTTATTCAGGTATTCCTTTATGCTATCTAGAAATTCTATATCATTTCCAATCAACAATATGTCATCCACATATAATATTAGAAATGCTACAGAGCTCCCACTCACTTTCTTGTAAATACAGGCTTCTCAAAAGTCTCTATAAAACCATATGCTTTGATCACACTATCAAAGCGTTTATTCCAACTCCGAGAGGCTTGCACCAGTCCATAAATGGATCGCTGGAGCTTGCACACTTTGTTAGCTCCCTCTGGATCGACAAAACCTTCTAGTTGCATCATATACAACTCTTCTTCCAGAAATCCATTCAGGAATGCAGTTTTGACATCCATCTGTCAAATTTCATAATCATAAAATGCAGCAATTGTAACATGATTCGGACAGACTTAAGCATCGCTACGGGTGAGAAAGTCCCATCGTAGTCAACTCCTTGAAATTGTCGAAAATCTTTCGCAACTATTCGAGCTTTGTAGATAGTAAAATTACCGTCTGCGTCGGTCTTCTTCTTGAAGATCCATTTATTTTCTATGGCTTGCCAATCATCGGGCAAGTCCACAAAGTCCACACTTTGTTCTCATACATGGATCCCATCTCGGATTTCATGGCCTCAAGCCATTTTGCGGAATCTGGGCTCATCATCGCTTCCTCATAGTCGTAGGTTCATCATGGTCTAGTAACATGACTTCCAGAACAGGATTACCGTATCACTCTGGTGTGGATTTTACTCTGGAAGACCTACGAGGTTCGGTATTAACTTGATCTGAAGTTTCATGATCATCATCATTAACTTCCTCACTAATTGGTGTAGGAATCACTGGAACTGATTTCTGTGATGAACTACTTTCCAATAATGGAGAAGGTATAATTACCTCATCAAGTTCTACTTTCCTCCCACTCACTTCTTTCGAGAGAAACTCCTTCTCTAGAAAGGATCCATTCTTAGCAACAAAGATTTTGCCTTCGGGTCTGTGATAGAAGGTGTACCCAACAGTTTCCTTTGGGTGTCCTATGAAGACACACTTCTTCGATTTGGGTTCGAGCTTATAAGGTTGAAGCTTTCTCACATAAGCATCACATCCCCAAACTTGAAGAAATGACAACTTTGTTTTTTTGCCAAACCATAGTTCATAAGGCATCGTCTCAATGGATTTTGATGGTCCCTATTTAAAGTGAATGCAGCTGTCTCTAAAGCATAACCCCAAAACGATAGCGGTAAATCAGTAAGAGACATCATAGATCGCACCATATCCAATAAAGTACGGTTACGACGTTCGGACACACCATTTCATTGTGGTGTTCCAGGTGGCGTTAGTTGTGAAACTATCCCATGTTGTTCAAATGAATACCAAACTCGTAACTCAAATATTCACCTCCACGATCAGATTGTAGAAACTTTATTTTCTTGTTACGATGATTTTCCACTTCACTCTGAAATTCTTTGAACTTTTCAAATGTTTAAGACTTATGCTTCATTAAATAGATATACCCATATCTGCTTAAATCATCCGTGAAGGTAAGAAAATAACGATACCCGCCACGAGCCTCAACACTCATTGGACCGCATACATCTGTATGTATTATTTCCAATAAGTCAGTAGCTTATTCCTTTGTTCCGTACAATGGAGTTTTAGTCATCTTGTCCATAAGGCACGGTTCGCAAGCACCAAGTGATTCATAATCAAGTGATTCCAAAAGTCCATCATCATGGAGTTTCTTCATGCGCTTTATACCGATATGACCCAAACGGCAGTGCCACAAATAAGTTGCACTGTCATTATCAACTTTGCATCTTTTGGCTTCAATATTATGAATATGTGTATCATCGCTATCGAGATTCAACAAAAATAGACCACTCATCAAGGGTGCATGACCATAAAAGATATTACTCATATAAATAGAACAACCATTATTCTCTAATTTAAATGAATAACCCTCTCGCATCAAACAAGATCTAGATATAATGTTCATGCTCAATGCTGGCACCAAATAACAATTATTTAGGTCTAAAACCAATCCCGAAGGTAGATGTAGAGGTAACATGCCGACGGTGATCACATCGACCTTGGAACCATTTCCCACGCGCATCATCACCTCGTCCTTAGCCAATCTTCGTTTAATCCGTAGCCCCTGCTTCGAGTTGCAAATATGAGCAACATAACCAGTATCAAATACCCAGGCACTACTACGAGCATTAGTAAGGTACACATCAATAACATGTATATCAAATATACCTTTCACTTTGCCATCCTTCTTATCTGCCAAATACTTGGGGGCAATTCCGCTTCCAGTGAGCAGTCCCTTTGCAGTAGAAGCACTCAGTTTCAAGCTTAGGTCCAGACTTGGGTTTCTTCTCTTGAGCAGCAACCTTTTTGCCGTTCTTCTTGAAGTTCCCCTTCTTCCCTTTGCCCTTTTTCTTGAAACTAGTGGTCTTGTTGACCATCAACACTTGATGCTCCTTTTTGATTTCTACCTCCGCAACCTTTAGCATCACGAAGAGCTCAAGAATAGTCTTGTTCATCCCTTGCATATTATAGTTCATCATGAAGCCTTTATAGCTTGCTGGCAGTGATTGAAGAACTCTGTTAATGACACTATCATAAGGAAGATTAACTCCCACCTGATTCAAGTGGCTATGGTACCCAGACATTCTGAGTATGTGTTCACTGACAGAACTATTCTCCTCCATTTTGCAGCTGTAGAACTTGTTGGAGACTTCATATATCTGAACTCGGGCATTTGCTTGAAATATTAACTTCAACTCTGCGAACATCTCATATGCTCCATGACGTTCAAAACGTCTTTGAAGTCCCGATTCTAAGCCGTAAAGCATGGCACACTGAACTATCGAGTAGTCATCAGCTTTGCTCTGCCACACGTTCTTAACGTCATCAGTAGCATCTGCAGCAGGCCTGGCACCCAATAGTGCTTCCAGGACGTAATTCTTCTATGCAGCAATGAGGATAATCCTCAAGTTACGGACCCACTTCGTGTAGTTGCTGCCATCATCTTTCAACTTAGCTTTCTCTAGGAATGCATTAAAATTCAAAGGAATGTTAGCACGGGCCATTGATCTACAATAACATAGACATGCAAAATAACTATCAGGACTAAGTTCATGATGAATTAAAGTTCAATTAATCATATTACTCAAGAACTCCCACTTAGATAGACATCCCTCTAGTCATCTAAATGATCATGTGATCCAAATTTAACTAAACCATGTCCGATCATCACGTGAGATGGACTAGTTTTCAATGGTGAACATCACTATGTTGATCATATCTACTATATGATTCATGTTCACCTTTCGGTCTCAGTATTCTGAGGCTATATCTGCATATTCTAGGCTGGTCAAGTTTAACCCGAGTATTCTGCGTGTGCAAAACTGGCTTGCACCCGTTGTATGTGAATGTAGAGCTTATCACACCCGATCATCACCTATTGTCTCGGCACGATGAACTGTAGCAACAGTGCATACTCAGGGGAGAACACTTATACCTTGAAATTTAGTAAGGGATCATCTTATAATGCTACCGCCGTACTAAGCAAAATAAGATGCATAAAAGATAAACATCACATGCAATCAAAATATGTGACATGATATGGCCATCATCATCTTGTGCTCATGATCTCCATCACCGAAGCATCGTCATGATCTCCATCATCACCAACGCGACACCTTGCTCTCCATCGTAGCATCATTGTCATCTCACCAACTATTGTTAGTATGACTATCGCTACCGCTTAGTGATAAAGTAAAACAATTACATGGCGATTGCATTGCATACAATAAAGCGACAACCATATGGCTCCTGCCAGTTGCTGATAACTTTGTTACAAAACATGATCATCCCATACAAAAATTTATGTCAAATCATGCCTTGACCATATCACATCACAGCAAGCCCTGCAAAACAAGTTAGAGGTCCTCTACTTTGTTGTTGCAAGTTTTACGTGGCTGCTATGGGCTTCTAGCAAGAACAGTTCTTACCTACGCATCAAAACCACAACGATTTTTCGTCAAGTGTGTGGTTTTAACTTTCAACAAGGACCGACCGTAGTCAAACTCGATTCAACTAAAGTTGGAGAAACAGACACCCGCCAGCCACCTTTGTGCAAAAGCACGTCGGTAGAACCGGTCTCATGAATGCAGTCATGTAATGTCGGTCCGGGCCGCTTCATCCAACAATACCACCAAATCAAAGTAAAACATTTGGTGGTAAGCAGTATGACTATTATCGCCCACAACTCTTTGTGTTCTACTCGTGCATATAACATCTACGCACAGACCTGGCTCGGATGCCACTATTGGGGAACGCGGTAATTTCAAAATTTTCCTACGATCACGCAAGATCTATCTAGGTGATGCATAACAATGAGAGGGGAGAGTGTGTCCACGTACCCTCGTAGACCCAAAGCGGAAGCGTTAAGTAACGCGGTTGATGTAGTCAAACGTCTGTTGGGGAACGTTGCAGAAAATAAAAAATTTCTATGCTTCACCAAGATCAATCTATGGAGTCATCTAGCAACAAGAGAGAGGAGTGCATCTACATACCCTTGTAGATCGCGCGTGGAAGCGTCAAGAGAACGGGGTTGAGGGAGTCGTACTCGTCGTGATCCAAATCACCGGAGATCCTAGCGCCGAACGGACGGCACCTCCGCGTTCAACACATGTACGGTTGGGAAGACGTCTCCTCTTTCTTGATCCAGAAAGGGGGAAGGAGAGGTTGATGGAGATCCAGCAGCACGACGGCGTGGTGGTGGATGCAGCAGCGATCTCGGCAGGGCTTCGCCAAGAACTTGCGAGAGGGAGAGGTGTAGCAGGGGAGAGGGAGGCGCCAGAGACTCGGGGTGCGGCTGCCCTCCCTCCCCCCTCTTTATATAGGGCCCCTAGGGGGGGGGCACCGGCCCTAGGAGATCCAATCTCCAAGGGGGGGCGGCGGCCAAGGGGGTGGCTTGCCCCCCAAGGCAAGTGAGGCGCCCCCACCCCTAGGGTTTCCAACCCTAGGCGCAGGGGGGCCCAAGGGGGGGCGCACCAGCCCACCAGGGGCTGGTTCCCCTCCCACTTCAGCCCATGGGGCCCTCCGGGATAAGTGGCCCCACCCAATGGACCCCCGGGACCCTTCCGGTGGTCCCGGTACAATACCGGTGACCCCCAAAACTTTCCCGATGGCCGAAACTGAACTTCCTATATATAAATCTTCACCTCCGGACCATTCCGGAACTCCTCATGATGTCCGGGATCTCATCTAGGACTTTGAACAACTTTCGGGTTACTGCATACTAATATCTCAACAACCCTAGCATCACCGAACCTTAAGTGTGTAGACCCTATGGGTTCGAGAGACAGGCAGACATGACCGAGATGCCTCTCCGGTCAATAACCAACAACGGGATCTGGATACCCATGTTGGCTCCCACATGCTCCTCAATGATCTCATCGGATGAACCACGATGTCGAGGATTCAATCAACCCCGTATACAATTCCCTTTGTCAAACGGTACTTTACTTGCCCGAGATTCGATCGTCGGTATCCCAATACCTCGTTTAATCTCGTTACCGGCAAGTCACTTTACTCGTACCGTAATGCATGATCCCGTGACCAGACACTTGGTCACATTGAGATCATTATGATGATGCATTATCGAGTGGGCCCAGAGATACCTCTCCGTCATATGGAGTGACAAATCCCAGTCTCGATTCGTGCCAACCCAACAGACACTTTCGGAGATACCCGTAGTGCACCTTTATAGTCACCCAGTTACGTTGTGATGTTTGGCACACCCAAAGCACTCCTACGGTATCCGGGAGTTGCACAATCTCATGGTCTAAGGAAATGATACTTGACATTTGGAAAAGCTCTAGCAAAACGAACTACACGATCTTGTGCTATGCTTAGGATTGGGTCTTGTCCATCACATCATTCTCCTAATGATGTGATCCCGTGATCAATGACATCCAATGTCCATAGTCAGGAAACCATGACTATCTGTTGATCAACGAGCTAGTCAACTAGAGGCTCACTAGGGACGTGTTGTGGTCTATATATTCACACATGTATTACGATTTCTGGATAACACAATTATAGCATGAATAATAGACAATTATCATGAACAAGGAAATATAATAATAACCATTTTATTATTGCCTCTAGGGCATATATCCAACAGTCTCCCACTTGCACTAGAGTCAATAATCTAATTGCATTGTGATGAATCGAACACCCATAGCGTTCTGGTGTTGATCATGCTTTGCTCTAGGGAGAGGTTTAGTCAACGGATCTGCTACATTCAGGTCCGTATGTACTTTACAAATATCTATCTCTCCATCTTTAACATTTTCACGAATGGAGTTGAAGTGACGCTTGATGTGCCTGGTCTTCTTGTGAAACCTGGGCTCCTTGGCAAGTGCAATAGCTCCAGTGTTGTCACAGAAGAGTGTGATCGGCCCCGATGCATTGGGTATGACTCCTAGGTCGGTGATGAACTCCTTCACCCAGATTGCTTCATGTGCTGCCTCCGAGGCTGCCATGTACTCCGCTTCACATGTAGATCCCGCCACGACGCTTTGCTTGCAACTGCACCAGCTTACTGCCCCACCATTCAAAATATACACGTATCCGGTTTGTGACTTAGAGTCATCCAAATCTGTGTCAAAGCTAGCGTCGATGTAACCCTTTACGACGAGCTCTTTGTCACCTCCATATACGAGAAACATGTCCTTAGTCCTTTTCAGGTACTTCAGGATATTCTTGACCCTTGTCCAGTGTTCCATGCCGGGATTACTTTGGTATCTTCCTACCAAACTTACGGCAAGGTTTATATCAAGTCTGGTATAGGTCATGGCATACATGATAGACCCTATGGCTGAGGCATAGGGGACGACACTCATCTTTTCTCTATCTTCTGCCGTGGTCGGGCATGGAGCCGAGCTCAATTTCACACCTTGCAACACAGGCAAGAACCCCTTCTTGGACTGATCCATATTGAACTTCTTCAATATCTTATCAAGGTATGTGCTTTGTGAAAGACCTATGAGGCGTTTCGATCTATCTCTATATATCTTGATGCCTAATATGTAAGCAGCTTCTCCAAGGTCCTTCATTGAAAAACACTTATTCAAGTAGGCCTTAATGCTGTCCAAAAGTTCTATATCATTTCCCATCAAAAGTATGTCATCCACATATAATATGAGAAATGCTACAGAGCTCCCACTCACTTTCTTGTAAACGCAGGCTTCTCCATAAGTCTGCATAAACCCAAACGCTTTGATAATTTCATTAAAGCGAATGTTCCAACTCCGAGATGCTTGCACCAGCCCATAGATGGAGCGCTGGAGCTTGCATACCTTGTTAGCATTCTTGGGATCGACAAAACCCTCTGGCTGCATCATATACAGTTCTTCCTTAAGATGGCCGTTAAGGAATGCCGTTTTGACATCCATTTGCCATATCTCATAATCATAGTATGCGGCAATTGCTAACATGATTCAGACGGACTTCAGCTTCGCTACGGGAGAGAAAGTCTCATCGTAGTCAACCCCTTGAACTTGTCGAGAACCCTTAGCGACAAGTCGAGCTTTATAGATGGTAACATTACCATCCGCGTCCGTCTTCTTCTGAAAGATCCATTTGTTTTCTATCGCTCGCCGATCATCGGGCAAGTTTGTCAAAGTCCATACTTTGTTTTCATACATGGATCCTATCTCGAATTGCATGGCTTCAAGCCATTTGTTGGAATCTGGGCCCGCCATTGCTTCTTCATAGTTCGAAGGTTCACTGTTGTCTAACAACATAATTTCCAGGACAGGGTTGCCATACCACTCTGGTGTGGAACGTGTCCTCGTGGACCTACGAATTTCAGTAATAACTTGATCTGAAGTACCTTGATCATCATCATTAGTTTCCTCTCTAGTCGGTGCAGGCACCCCAGGAACATCTTCCTGAGCTGCGCTACTTATCGGTTCAAGAGGTAGTACTTCATCAAGTTCCACTTTCCTCCCACTTACTTCTTTCGAGAGAAACTCTTTCTCCAGAAAGGACCCGTTCTTGGCAACAAAGATCTTGCCCTCGGATCTTAGGTAGAAGGTATACCCAATGGTTTCCTTAGGGTATCCTATGAAGACGCATTTTTCCAACTTGGGTTCGAGCTTTTCAGGTTGAAGTTTCTTGACATAAGCATTGCATCCCCAAACTTTTAGAAATGACAAATTAGGTTTCTTACCAAACCATAATTCATACGGTGTCGTCTCAACGGATTTAGACAGTGCCCTATTTAAAGTGAATGTATCTATCTCTAGAGCGTATCCCCAAAATGATAGCGGTAAATCGGTAAGTGACATCATAGATCGCACCATATCCAATAGAGTGTGATTACGACGTTCGGACACACCGTTACGCTGAGGTGTTCCAGGCGGCGTGAGTTGTGAAACGATTCCACATTTCCTTAAGTGCATACCAGATTTGTGACTTAAATATTCTCCCCCATGATCTGATCATAAGAACTTTATCTTTCGGTCACATTGATTCTCTACCTCATTCTGAAATTCCTTGAACTTTTCAAAGGTCTCAGATTTGTGTTTCATTAAGTAGACATACCCATATCTACTCAAATCGTCAGTGAGAGTGAGAACATAACGATATCCTCCGCGAGCCTCAATGCTCATTGGACCGCACACATCAGTATGTATGATTTCCAACAAGTTGGTTGCTCGCTCCATTGTTCCGGAGAATGGAGTCTTGGTCATTTTGCCCATGAGGCATGGTTCGCATGTGTCAAACGATTCATAATCTAGAGACTCTAAAAGTCCATCAGCATTGAGCTTCTTCATGCACTTGACACCAATGTGACCAAGGCGGCAATGCCACAAGTATATGGGACTATCGTTATCAACTTTACATCTTTTGGTATTCACACTATGGATATGTGTAACATCACGTTCGATATTCATTAAGAATAAACCATTGACCAGCGGGGCATGACCATAAAACATATCTCTCAAATAAATAGAACAACAATTATTCTCGGATTTAAATGAGTAGCCATCTCGCATTAAATGAGATCCAGATACAATGTTCATGCTCAAAGCTGGCACTAAATAACAATTATTGAGGTTTAAAACTAATCCCGTAGGTAAATGTAGAGGTAGCGTGCCGACGACGATCACATCGACCTTGGAACCATTCCCGACGTGCATCGTCACCTCGTCCTTCGCCAGTCTCCGCTTATTCCGCAACTCCTGCTTTGAGTTACAAATATGAGCAACCGCACCGGTATCATACCCAGGAGCTACTATGAGTGCTGGTAAGGTACACATCAATAACATGTATATCACATATACCTTTGGTGTTGCCGGCCTTCTTGTCCGCTAAGTACTTGGGGTAGTTGCGCTTCCAGTGACCACTTCCCTTGCAATAAAAGCACTCAGTCTCAAGCTTGGGTCCATTCTTTGACGTCTTCCCGGCAACTGGCTTACCGGGCGCGGAAACTCCCTTGCCATCCTTCTTGAAGTTCTTCTTACCCTTGCCTTTCTTGAACTTAGTGGTTTTATTCACCATCAACACTTGATGTTCCTTTTTGATCTCCACCTCCGCTGATTTCAGCATTGCATATACCTCAGGAATGGTCTTTTCCATCCCCTGCATATTGAAGTTCATCACAAAGCTCTTGTAGCTCGGTGGAAGCGACTGAAGGATTCTGTCAATGACCGCGTCATCCGGGAGATTAACTCCCAGCTGAGTCAAGCGGTTGTGCAACCCAGACATTTTGAGTATGTGCTCACTGACAGAACTATTTTCCTCCATCTTACAACTAAAGAACTTGTTGGAGACTTCATATCTCTCGACCCGGGCATGAGCTTGGAAAACCATTTTCAGCTCTTCGAACATCTCATATGCTCAGTGCTGCTCAAAATGCTTTTGGAGCCCCGGTTCTAAGCTGTAAAGCATGCCGCACTGAACGAGGGAGTAATCATCAGCACGAGACTGCCAAGTGTTCATAACATCTTGGTTCTCTGGGTTTGGGTGCTTCACCTAGTGGTGCTTCTAGGACATAATCTTTCTTTGCAGCTATGAGGATGATCCTCATGTTCCGGACCCAGTCCGTATAGTTGCTGCCATCATCTTTCAGCTTGGTTTTCTCTAGGAACGCGTTGAAGTTGAGGGCAACATTACCGTGGGCCATTTGATCTACAAGACTGAAAGTGCTAGTTATCGACTAGAGGGGGGGTGAATAGGCAATTTTTATGAAAGTCTTCAAAACATGGAAGTTTCAAAGATAAACAATAGAAATGACCTAATTGATAAGCAGCGGAAGATAAACTACAACAAGCAAACCATAGTCAAGTATGCAATGATGTGAAAGTACAGGACTAATAGCAGCTAAGTAGTAAGGATCAGGATGGAAGATAGTGTGAAGCCAATCAATGATAGTAGTCAAGCAATGAAGTCAAACTGGTACGATAGATAGGCAATGACTTCGCGAAGACAAACTCTAAGTAAAGGAAGGGAGAGGATAGAACCAGTCACTTGTTGAAGACACATGATTTGTTGGACCAGTTCCAGTTGCTGTGGCAACTGTATGTCTGGTTAGGGAGGCTGAGATTTAACTCAAAAGACCGCGTCTTCACCTTATTCCCCTTGAGCTAAGGACACACAGTCCTCGCCCAATCACTCTGGTAAGTCTTCAAGGTAGACTTCCGAACCTTCACAGACTTCGTTCACCGGCAATCCACAATGACTCTTGGATGCTCAAAACGCGACGCCTAACCGGCTGGAGGATTCACAGTCCTCAAGTGTAATAAGTCTTCAGGTCACACAGACATAAAGACTTCAGCGATGCCTAACACTCTTTGGCTCTGGGTGTTTGGGCTTGGTCCTCGCAAGGATTTCTCTCTCTCAAAGGCTTCGAGGTGGGTTGCTCTCAAACGATAAAAGCCGTGCACTAACTCTGAGCAGCCACCAATTTATGGTGTAGGGGGTGGGCTATTTACAGTCACTGGGCAACCCGACCTGATATGTCCAAAATGACCCTGGGTCACTAAGGAACTGACACGTGTTCCAACGGTCAGATTTCAAACACACACGGCAACTTTACTTGGACTACAAGCAAAGCTGACTCATCCAACTCTAGATAAGATTTACTCTCATTGTCTTCGCTCGAAGACATAGGATTTGGGTTGAGCATCACTTCAGTCATTCTGACTATGTTCACTTGGACCCCACTTAATAGTACGGTGGTTCCTATGACTCAACAAAGAAGAAAAAGGAAACAGCAAAACGACACAGTCTTCGCGCTCCATAGTCTTCACTCAATGTCTTCTCATGTCATAGTCTTCAATATGAATATCTTCACATTCCACCATTGTCGTCAATGTCTTCATACATTTTTAGGGGTCATCTCCGGTAGGTAAACCGAATCAATGAGGGACACTACCTATGTTATCCTGCAACTCTCACAAACGCATTAGTCCCTCAACCAACTTTGTCGTCAATACTCCAAAACCAACTAGGGGTGGCACTAGATGCACTTACAATCTCCCCCTTTTTGGCGATTGATGAAAAAACTGGTTGAAGTTTTCAACGGGGATAAAGTATGTGAAATTGTAAAGGATAGGGTATTGTCTTCATAAGTAGCAAAGGCTCCCCGTGAAGATGTGCATATAAGTAATTTGCTTTTGGAATGCAAATGCACATGGCAGGTTGTACTTGTGGAGATCCTCTTCAACTTATGAAGATAATTCATCATGCATGAAATGATATAGCAAATAGAATGACATGCATAATGAAAAATGGACGTCTGCAGAATGATCTAAGTGCGGAAGTTATCATCGCATATGCGGAATTTATCATCGCATCACAGTAAAGCAAATAAGTAGCAGACGACCATCGAGTTTAAGTGTTACAACTCAAAGAACCAAATGTATCAAAAGCGAGAGTTTTAAACACTAGGCAAAATATAAAGCAACCGCCCATATGAACCCGCTTGAAGACTATCAACTCATACGCTTCTCCCCCTTTTGTCAGTAAGGACCAAAAAGGTTTGAAGACATAGAGCATCTACTCGTTCTCATGAGTAGGAGAAGCATCAGGGTTGTCGTTGTTGTTTGGCGGTGCAGACGTACTTGGTGCAGTGTCGATGCATGTAGAAGTAGGGGGCGCTGAAGTAGCATCATCTTCATCATTGATCACTCTGGCATTCACAGTTGCCGCGGAGGAAGAATAGTCAGAGTCTTCAAGGGATGGAGTTCGACGTAGGACAGCAGTCCGTGGAGCAGTGGAGTCAAACTTGAATCTTTCAGTGAAGCCATCAAACTCTTCCATGATCGCCGACAAGTCTCGTGAGCGACAAAAGCATTCTTGGTGGCAAGATTTCGAATGCGATTGACATCCACCAAGTGCTTTGCATCTGTCTCTTGAGCCAAAAGTGATGCTTATCTTGTTTCTGATGAAGTGCCACAAGAAGTTCTCGGTCATTTAGAACACGAGAGCGCTTCTTAGGCCTTTGGGCAATGGTGCTTTCAGTAGCTTCAGTTTGCGCACGATGAGGCAGACGAGTATTCCCATCCATTGGATAGATACGAGTTACTACTTGGACTCCTTCTATGGGTTGAGTGAAGCTTTGGTGATCAGCATTTTGAAGACAAAGAGGCTCCTTGGCAGGCTCAGGGTATATGGCTTCAACTGACATATCAACCTCTGGTAGAAAAATCAGATGATTGCGAGCAAAAGGATGATAGTTGATAGAGGAGTGTAGCTTGATAAGGCGCATGACCCATGGAGCATAGAATTTCAGGCCAAAGAGGTCAGATCCAGACGCAGCCAATTGCCGGATGAAGAATTCCTGAGTATTGAAGCTGATGCCATTGAGGATGTAAAAGACCAATGTCTTCATGGTTCCTTCAAGTTTGGCCGCTGATGAATGCCCTTTTATAGGCCATAGAGTTCGCCTGATGATGTGATATATTGTGCGAGGCAGATACTCTAGGTCATCAACAAAGAACTCCTTCTGGTATTCGGCATCAGATGGCAGTGGCTTCATCATGCTCAACATCTGGCTCATGTTGGGCTCTGGCTTATGGAAGATGCTCTCCTATGCATTGCGATGGAGTTGACAATCAGGTTCATACAGCTCTCCGGGAGTGGGTAGGCCTGTAAGCTCAATGACGTCAAGAGCTTTGGCTTCATGATGAACATTTCCTGTCATCCACTCGAGAACCCATGTCTTGATATCCCTGTTGTAGCCGCGAATGTGGAGGGTAGCATAGAATTGAAGCAAAAGTTCCTCATTCCAATGTTCTTTGTCTGTCACAAAGCTGAGCAGACCGGCATCACGAAAGCAGTCAAGTGCTTCTTCTAAGCAAGGCAGTCCAGCAATGGCTTCAGTGTCGAGGCGCATATGAGGGAAAATGCGCCCCTGATCATACAGAACGCAGGAGTAATAGCTTTGCTGCTGATAGCTCCAGAAGCGATCTGATGATATTCTTGGCCTTGAGTAGGGGTTCTTTGCACTGTCAGAGAAGGTGTTGTGGCTTTGGAAGCCATTTGCATTGAAGGACCCTGTAGAGTTTGCAGTACCTGGGAACCTTGGCAGTCTTGGCTTTGGTTTCTGGACCTGAGGCCTATGCTCAACATGATAATCAAACTGAGGACCAGAGGTAGTAGGCGGAGGGACCAGAACGGGCCATCGGACGCAGGGTGAACCACTGAGATGGGTTCAACAACTAAGGGCTCTGTGGGAGCAGCCCGATTCTTCTTGGTTTTGCGCTTCTTCTTGGAGGGAGTAGCATCAGAGGCTTCAGTATTTTTCCTTTTTCTTGCTTCAGCCTCGGCAACCCTCGTCTTCTTTTGTTCTGAAGCGGTTGACATGACCTTTGGCTTCGAGCCAGTCATGTTGCTTGGGAAGATTATGCGCGGTGCTTCCTGCCTTGAAGGTGCAGATTGGGCAGTAGAGAGCTTCTTCTTCTTTGCAGCCATTCTGGGGTCAATGCCAGGACGACCAAGAGACTTGCGCTTCTCAGCCTCATTGTAGGCTAGCACACATTTGTCAGCCAGACTCTTCATACGCTCACGAGAGCCTTAAGCTTCTTCGCGTTTCTTGAGAAAGGCTTCTTTAAGCTCGTGCAGCATGACCTTGAAGTTTCTGATATCTTGCACGCTGAGCTTTGCCACATGCTTCTTGAACTGAGCTTTCTCATAATCAATCTTGTTCTTCAGCTCAACGATGCGCTGAGCGAGAGCTAGTTCAGAAGCAATGGCGCCATTGAAGGAGACGCTGAGGCCAATGGGAAGCTGCAGATCTTCAAAGCTGAGATTTGGGGTGTCAAACCACTCATCAATGAAGTTATGGATGATTGCCACATCTAAGAGAGGCAAGTTATTGAAGATATCTGCTTCTTCCTTGCTCTTGATTAGTTGCTCAAGGGCATCATCTGCAAGATCTTCATCACTGGACAGATCAATGGGTTCTTCTCGCAGAATGGCAGTAGGAGTCAAGGTCTGATCAGTATGCTTGACGATTTTCTTTTTCTTCTCCGTCCTCTTGGAGATACGTGATAGATCTTCAGACTGCACACTGTCTTCAGGAGGTGCAGTGGCCAGTGGCTTGGCACGTGAAGCTTTTGGTGGAGCAGCTGATCTTGAAGCCTTAGGCTTCTTTAGCTTCTGTGGCTTAGGAGGAGGAGCTGGGGCTTCATCAGTGTCAGCATCATTATCAGAATGATCCACTTTGGCACCTTGTACCAATATGTAGGTGATGAGGCCATCAAGGTTGGAGAAGGGGCCGATGACATTGGGTTCTGCATCACGTGAGCCGTCAGCACGGGGAGCAGAGGGACCAGGGTTGAAGTCTGGTCCCAATGACTTCTTGTTTTCCTTGGCCGATGCCTTTGCATGCCGGAAGTTGCACTTGAAGAGATTATCGTCACGACACCAGAGCAATGATGATGGGTCGGCATTTTTAGGCTGAGGTCCACGGACCATATAGGGATAGAAACCCTGTGCAATAGCTTTAGCTCTTTTCTTGGGTTGAAGGCCTCGATAGAGAATATCACCCCAAGGACTCTTGATAGCGTTCTTCTCAGCGTATTCCTGGGTCACGAACTTGTATTTGAACCATTGTTTAGACCAATATCGTCGAATCCATTGGATTCGTGTCTTGCGCTGATTGTAATCCTCTTCAGGATCTGTCTTGTAAAGCTCTGCGAGGTCATCAGGCAAATCTTTTGATGTTCCCCCACGATGCTGTTTGCCACCCTTCCTTACTGATTTCTCTGCAGCCATGAACTTCAAACTGAATGGCTTCAATACGTTCAAAGGCTTCAAAGGCTTTCGCTTGCTAGACAAACAGGAATTGGCTTCGGGAGAATTAATGTGATGCTGTAAGAATTTTGCAAACGAATGCGGACTATGAGAACCAAGGGATTCTCCCACGGACATGTACCTGTGACAGCATTAGAGATGCGAGGGAAGGGGAAGAGGTCATATGCATTCTCAGAAGATTTTGAAGATAAATCAGTTTGAAGACATTGACCTCATGATGCGAAGACATTCACTTATATGCTGAGAGTTGGTTCCAGATTTGTATGAATCCGTGAATAAGTACAAGTGAGGAATCAAACTAGATATGAAGTTTAAGTGAATATACTAGGCAGTATGAGATGCAGACAGAATAGATCTAACATTGTGTAGGCAGAAACCACTTTTGGTAAATAGGATGAATCTATGAAGATCAAAAAGATGGTAAAAATAGAGTTATATTTACCACACGAAGAACTGCTAGATGGGATGAACAGGAGACCGTGCAGTTCAATCCACCGTGCCCTAACTTGGCGACGGAGGACACCTACGGCGATGGCGGAGAGGACGATGTCCACGGCCGGCGTGAGGACGGCGTCGGAGAAGTCGCGGCAGCTAAGCGCTTCGTCGCCGGCGTCGTCGAGAGCTAGCGGTGGCTCTAGGGTTTTGACGAGGTGGAGAGGTGGAAGAAGGTTTTCTTTACCGCAGGGGACATGTATTTATAAGGAAGTGTGTGGCACAGCGCAATTACGCAGGTGCCCCTAGCGGTTCACATCTGAGGGGCACGTGGCAAGCATGTAACATACTCAGAGTTGTCCCACGTTCCCACGCCCGCCAGTCATGTCGGATGGTCATTCCGGCTTCTCCGGATTTGAAATAAGGATGAGTCATTTAAAACAGATTTAATGTTTGTCTCTGTGTCTTCTGCTGACTAGGACGCAGAGAAGACATTCGACGGTTTCACTAGAATGCATATGATTTGGACAGATAGAGTTTGGGATAGAAAGCATAGAGAGATTAGGGTCCGATCACATTCACTTAGTTCAAAAGATTCAGCTAGGAAGACATAGCTATAAGTGAAT
>NC_041381.1:249293435-249338414 GCF_002162155.2 Triticum dicoccoides
TCATCATAGTGAAGAAAATCATGAAGATATTGAAATTGAAGACAAACCAAATGCGAAGTCATTTCAAAAATAACGCCATGAGTGAAACACTTCAAACAGAGAAATTTGGTGGTGGCGTTACCCACTGTATAGGAAGTATTAGACCCAGACACGACGCACAATTATCATGGCGCTCCGAAGTCAAATTCCACGCTAATGTATTCACACTCAGAATGTAAGTCTTCATTGATTGAAGATATACCTTACTTCGTGTGTTGCACATCTAAGTCATCAACATGCATAAGTGTTAGGATGTGTGCCTGATCACAGGACATTTGAGGATTCCAAGATATTTAGCTCACACTGTAACTTGCAAAACCTTTTCTCATCCAAGGGCTTTGTGAAGATATCTGCCAGTTGCTCTTCGGTGTTGATGTGAATGATGTCAATATCTTTCTTCATGACATGATCTCTGAGAAAGTGATGACGAATTTCAATGTGCTTTGTCTCTGAGTGCTGGACTGGATTGTTGGCAATCTTGATGGCGCTTTCGTTGTCGCAGAAGAGAGGCACTTGTTTCAGATTGATGCCATAGTCCTTGCGAGTTTGCTTCATCCATAGAAGCTGAGCGCAACAGGATCCAGCAACAATGTATTCAGATTCAGCAGTTGAGAGTGATACACAGTTCTGCTTCTTTGTAGACCAACAGACAAGTGATCGACCCAGAAAGTGACATGTGCCTGATGTAGACTTGCGATCCACCTTGTCACCAGCATAATCAGCATCCGAGAATCCAACCAAATCAAATTTTGAGCCCTTTGGATACCATAATCCGAGTGTTGGGGTGTAAGCCAAATATCGAAGAATTCGCTTCACAGCTAAGTGATGCGATTCCTTTGGTGCCGCTTGGAATCGAGCACACATGCAAACACTAAGCATAATATCTGGCCTAGATGCACATAGATAAAGTAAAGAACCAATCATGGAGCGGTATACCTTTTGATCGAACTCTTTACCATTGTCATCGGGACCAAGATGGTGTTTGGCTGGCATTGGCGTCGTGTAACATTTGCAATCTTCCATTCCAAACTTCTTCAGACAATCTTTGAGGTATTTTTCTTGAGATATGAAGATGCCATTTCTTTGCTGACGAATTTGAAGACCAAGGAAGAACTTCAGCTCACCCATCATGGACATCTGATATTGCTCTTGCATCATGTATCCAAACTCATCACTATACTTCTGGTTGGTGCAGCCGAAGATAATGTCATCCACATATATTTGGCACACAAATAGTTCACCATCATATGTCTTCGTGAAGAGTGTGGGATCTAGGGATCCAGGTTTGAAGCCTTTGCTCTTCAGGAAGTCTTTGATCATATCATACCAAGCGCGAGGAGCTTGTTTGAGACCATACAGTGATTTGTTTAGCTTGTACACCATATCAGGATGTTTTGGATCTTCAAAGCCAGGTGGTTGAGCGACATATACTTCTTCTTCAATCTTGCCATTGAGAAATGCACTCTTCACATCCATTTGATGTAGCAGAATGTTGTGATGATTAGCGTAGGCAAGCAGTATGCGAATAGCTTCAAGCCTAGCCACAGGAGCAAATGTTTCATCGAAGTCAATTCCTTCTACTTGAGTATATCCTTGAGCCACGAGACGTGCTTTGTTTCTGACGACTTGACCATGCTCATCTTGCTTGTTTCGATATATCCATTTTGTTCCAATAATGTTATGCTTGCGAGGGTCAGGACGCTTGACAAGTTCCCAAACATTGTTCAGCTTGAACTATTGAAGTTCCTCTTGCATAGCTTGTATCCATTCAGGTTCCATAAAGGCTTCACCAACTTTCTTGGGTTCTGATATTGACACAAATGAGAAGTGCCCACAAAAATTTGCTAGCTGTGTTGCTCTTGAGCGAGTAAGTGGACCAGGTGCATTGATGCTATCAATTATCTTCTCAATTTGTACTTCATTAGCAACTCAAGGATGAACTGGACGAAGACTTTGCTCTTGCTGATCATTGTCATCATTGGAGGGATTGTCTTCGGTCTGAGCATTGTCTTAAGATTGATTTGGTGCAGAAATGATAAGTTCCTCTTCAGGTTGAGCTTCAGAAGGCATGATTTCACCAGTTCCCATCAGCTTGATAGATTCCCTGGGTGGAGCTTCATCTAGTATACTTGGCAAGAGTTCTCTTTGTGAACCATTTGTTTCATCAAATCGCACGTCCACAGTTTCGACGATTTTGTAGAGATAGAGGCTGAAGACTCTGTAGGAGTGCGAGTCCTTTCCATAGCCAAGCATGAAGCATTCGTGAGCTTTAGGTGCAAATTTTGACTTGTGATGGGGATCCTTGATCCAGCACCTAGCTCCAAATACTCTGAAGTAGCTGACATTTGGCTTCTTGCCAGTAAGGAGCTCATAGGATGTTTTGTTCAGAAGCTTATGGATGTAAACACGGTTGATGATGTGACATGCTGTATCAATAGCTTCAGGCCAGAACTTCCTTGATGTCTTGTACTCGTCAAGCATTGTTTGATCCATCTCAATGAGGGTTCTGTTCTTGCGTTCAACGATGCCATTTTGCTGAGGTGTGTATGGATCAGAGAACTCATGAGTGATTCCCATAGTATCCAGATAGAGATCAAGTCCGATGTTCTTGAATTCAGTGCCATTGTCACTTCTGATATGCTTGATCTTCACGCCATAATTGTTCATTGCTCGATTGGCAAAGCGTCTGAAGACATCTTGCACTTCAGTCTTGTAGAGAATTATATGCACCCATGTGTATCTTGAGTAGTCATCAACAATGAAGAAGCCATAGAGACAAGCAGTTGTTGTGAGGGTTGAGTAGTGAGTAGGGCCAAATAAGTCCATGTGTAGCAGCTCAAAGGGTTGAGATGTCGTCATGATTGTCTTCGAGGGATGCTTTGCCCTAGTCATCTTTCCAGCTTCGCAGGCACCACACAGATGATCCTTCTTGAACTTGACACCCTCGATGCCTATGACATGCTTCTTCTTGACGAGTGTGTGTAAGTTCCTCATACCAGCATGCCCCAGCCTCCGATGCCAGAGCCAACATTCAGAAGCTTTTGCGAGAAGACATACGGCAAGCTGCGGACCTGCTGAGAAATCTACCATGTATAGATCATCTTTCCGATACCCTTCAAAGACAGAGACTTGTCAGATTCCATTAGTACAAGGCAACGATATTTTTCGAATAGCACAATCATGTTCAAGTCACAAAGCATTGAGACAGACATTAAGTTGAAACCAAGGGATTCAACAAGCATCACTTTATCCATGTGTTGATCCTTTGAGATTGCAACTCTACCTAGACCCAATACCTTGCTTTTACCAGTATCAGCAAATGTGATGTGACTCTTGTCTGATGGACGTAAGGTTGAGTCCATGAGAAGACTTCGATCACCAGTCATATGATTTGTGCACCCGCTGTCCATAATCCATTCTGAAGCTTTTGGTGTCATACCCTATAGTGCAGTTAGGAGGATAGGCTTCACAAAGAGCGTTGTGAAGCATAAGCATTTGATGCACACAAGGATTATAGCAGCTTAGATTAAGGTTAGGACACATAGTATGACTGGTAAGCGATTCAGGTATGAAATACATAGTAAGATCATTTTATCATGCGTCCCTTAATGTGTTTTAGGTCCCCAACAATAGCATAGGACGGCTTTGATTACATGATGGAGACCTTTCCCTGCAAAAGAAGGTTAATTCTTCTTCACCAGCCACATCTTCAGGGGTGGCTTAGAAGCAATGAGTCTAAGTGTAGCATCTGCGAATTTCGGCTTTGGAGCCCTAGCAAATAGCCTTGCAGGAGATGAATGATACTCATATGAATAAGCAGAAAAGTTCTTAGTTCTATGAACATAGCGATTTGAAGACACACACTCATATTCATAAGTCTGAGTATGATTTCCCTGCAAAACATTGGCGTTAGGGTGACTCAGGTGAGTCCTGTATCTGTATGAAGCCTTTGGGCCATATGAAGCCATAGGTCTGGGGTTTGTCTTCTTCCTTGATGGTGTCATGGCGACATTCACAGGAAGATTCTCAATGCACTGCTTAGGTACCCAGATCTTCTTCATAGGTGGTCCATTCCCGCAGTTAGTACCAATATACCTGGCAAACACTTCAACATTCTGATTCTTGAATAGCTTATAGTTTGCATCAAAGGATTCATCAATGATAATAGGATTAGCACAGGTAAAGCCAGATAATGTGGATGGATCCACTGAAGGTTCCTTTGCAGCAACCCATGTGGTTTTGTGATACTGCTCAGGCTTCCAGTAGGAGCCATCAACATTCATTTTCCTTTCGAACCCAACACCCTCTTTCCTAGGGTTTCGGTTCAGAATCTACTTTTTGAGGACATCGCAGAGTGTCTGATGTCCTTTCAGACTTTTATACATCCCTGTTTCAAGCAATGTCTTCAACCTAGCATTTTCATCAGCAATGGGAGTAGTATCCTCCGCAGAGGGGTTAGTTACCACATCAGTAGTTGAAGACAATGCAACAGTAGCAGCAGTGGAACATTCAACAACAGATGTAGCGTTATCACGTTCATTGCATTTTAGACATGGTGGTTCAAATCCATCCTGAGCGGGACTGATCTGTTGAGCACGAAGTGACTCATTCTCTTTTTGAAGATCTTCATGAGCCACTCTCAATTTATCAAGCTCTTGCTTCCTTTGAAGATAATCATAGGAGAGCTTTTCATAAGTGGTTGAGAGCGTTTCATGACGACTTTCAAGTTCTTGGTACTTAGCATGAAGATTTTTTATATCTTTAACTAAGGACTGTGAACGTGTCATTTCCGCGTCCAATAGGTCATCGCTTTTGTCTAACAGTTTTTGAGTATGTTCCATAGCCTTTTGTTGTTCAGTTGCAATTTTAGCAAGTGTTTTGTAGCTGGGGTTGGATTCACAATCAGAGTCATCGTCACTTGATGTTTGAAAGTAAGCATCACGTGATTTTACCTTGGCACCACGTGCCATGAAGCAGTAGGTGGGAGTA
The DNA here is from genome assembly GCF_002162155.2 of Triticum dicoccoides. Classification (NCBI taxonomy): domain Eukaryota; kingdom Viridiplantae; phylum Streptophyta; class Magnoliopsida; order Poales; family Poaceae; genus Triticum; species Triticum dicoccoides. The sequence goes on from NC_041381.1 coordinate 249,298,464, forward strand.
GGATCGTCTTCGTCATCAGCTTCAGCGTTGGTGTGGAAGTCATTGTCTTCAGTGTTGAAGATGGACTTGGCAACATAGGCTGTGGCTAGAGCCAGACTTGCAACGCCAGGGTCGGACTCCTCTCCAGACTCCACCTCCGCCTCCTTAGAAGCAGACTCCTCCTCTTAATCCATTTCCTTGCCAACAAAGGCACGAGCCTTGCCAGATGAGCTCTTCTTGTGTGATGAAGACTTGGAAGAAGACTTAGAAGAAGACTTTGAGGATTTCTTCTTCTTCTTGTCATCAGAATCATATTCCTTGCTCTTCTTCTTCTTCTTCTCATTGTCCCACTGTGGACACTCAGATATGTAGTGACCAGGTTTCTTGCACTTATGGCAGGTTCTCTTCTTGTGGTCATGGGTGGAAGCTTCATCATTCCTTGAGCTGGATCGTGAAGACTTTCTGAAGCCTTTCTTCTTGGTGAATTTCTAGAACTTCTTCACAAGCATAGCAAGTTCCTTTCCATTGTCTTCAGGATCATCAGAACTGCAGTCAGATTCTTCTTCAGATGAGGAAACAACTTTTGCCTTCAATGCGCGAGTTCGGCCATAGTTGGGACCATAGATATCTCTTTTCTCAGAAAGCTGGAACTCATGTGTGTTGAGCCTCTCAAGTATATCAGACGGATCGAGTGTCTTGAAGTCAGGACGTTCTTGTATCATGAGGGCAAGGGTGTCAAAGGAGCTGTCAAGTGATCTCAGTAGTGTCTTGACGGTTTCATGCTTGGTAATCTCAGTTGCGCCGAGAGCTTGAAGCTCATTTGTGATGCCAGTGAGGCGATCGAACGTGAGCTGGACATTTTCATTGTCGTTTCTCTTGAAGCGGTTGAAGAGGTTGCAAAGAACATTGATCCTTTGATCTCTCTGGGTTGAGACGCCTTCGTTGACCTTGGATAGCCAGTCCCAGACTAGCTTCGACGTTTCCAGAGCACTCACACGACCATACTGTCCTTTGGTCAGATGACCACAGATAATGTTCTTGGCAGTAGAGTCCAGTTGAATGAACTTCTTGACATTTGCAGGGGTGACACCTTCACCAGTTTTGGGAACGCCGTTCTTGACGACATACCAGAGGTCGACATCAATGGCTTCAAGATGCATACCTATCTTATTCTTCCAGTAGGGATATTCAGTTCCATCGAACACGGGGCAAGCAGCGGAGACTTTGATTATCCCTGCAATCGACATAGCTAAAACTCCAGGTGGTTAAACCGAATCACACAGAACAAGGGAGTACCTTGCTCTGATACCAATTGAAAGTGCTAGTTATCGACTAGAGGGGGGGTGAATAAGCGGTTTTTATGAAAGTCTTGAAAACATGGAAATTTCAAAGATAAACAATAGAAATGACCTAATTGATAAGCAGCGGAAGATAAACTACAACAAGCAAACCATAGTCAAGTATGCAATGATGTGAAAGTATAGGACCAATAGCAGCTAAGTAGTAAGGATCAGGATGGAAGATAGTGTGAAGCCAATCAACGATAGTAGTCAAGAAATGAAGTCAAACTGGTACGATAGATATGCAATGACTTCACGAAGACAAACTCTAAGTAAAGGAAGGGAGAGGATAGAACCAGTCACTTGTTGAAGACACATGATTTGTTGGACCAGTTCCAGTTGCTGTGACAACTGTATGTCTGGTTAGGGAGGCTGAGATTCAACTCAGAAGACCGCGTCTTCACCTTATTCCCCTTGAGATAAGGACACACAATCCTCGCCCAATCACTCTGGTAACTCTTCAAGGTAGACTTCCGAACCTTCACAAACTTCGTTCACCGGCAATCCACAATGAATCTTGGATGCTCAGAACGCGACGCCTAACCGGCTGGAGGATTCATAGTCCTCAAGTGTAATAAGTCTTCAGGTCTCATAGACATAAAGACTTCAGCAATGCCTAACACTCTTTGGCTCTGGGTGTTTGGGCTTGGTCCTCGCAAGGATTTCTCTCTCTCAAAGGCTTCAAGGTGGGTTGCTCTCAAAAGACAAAAGCCGTGCACTAACTCTGAGCAGCCACCAATTTATGGTGTAGGGAGTGGGCTATTTATAGCCACTGGGCAACCCGACCTGATATGTCCAAAATGATCCTGGGTCACTAAGGAACTACCACATGTTCCAACGGTCAGATTTCAAACACACACGACAACTTTACTTGGGCTACAAGCAAAGCTGACTCATCCAACTCTGGATAAGATTTACTCTCATTGTCTTCGCTCGAAGACATAGGATTTGGGTTGAGCATCACTTCAGTCATTCTGACTATGTTCACTTGGACCCCACTTAACAGTACGGTGGTTCCTATGACTCAACAAAGAAGAAAAAGGAAACAGCGAAACGACACAGTCTTCGTGCTCCATAGTCTTCACTCAATGTCTTCTGATGTCATAGTCTTCAATATGAATATCTTCACATTCCACCATTGTCGTCAATGTCTTCATACATTTTTAGGGGTCATCTCCGGTAGGTAAACCGAATCAATGAGGGACACTACCTGCGTTATCCTGCAACTCTCACAAACGCATTAGTCCCTCAACCAACTTTGTCGTCAACACTCCAAAACCAACTAGGGGTGGCACTAGATGCACTTACAAAGACATATTGTAAAGATTTTAGACTAAGTTCATGATAATGAAGTTCATATAATAAAATTATTCAATGAACTCCCACTCAGACAGACATCCCTCTAGTCATCTAAGTGAAACATGATCTGAGTTAACTAGGCCGTGTCCGATCATCACATGAGACGGACTAGTCATCATCGGTGAACATCTTCATGTTGATCGCATCTTCTATATGACTCATGCTCGACCTTTCGGTCTTCTGTGTTCCGAGGCCATGTCTGTACATGCTAGGCTCGTCAAGTCAACCTAAGTGTATTGCGTGTGTAAATCTGGCTTACACCCGTTGTATTCGAACGTTAGGATCTATCACACCCGATCATCACGTGGTGCTTCGAAACAACGAACCTTTGCAACGGTGCATAGTTAGGGGGAACACTTTCTTGAAATTATTACGAGGGATCATCTTATTTTAGCTACCGTCGTTCTAAGCAAATAAGATGTAAAACATGATAAACATCACATGCAATCAAATAGTGACATGATATGGCCAATATCATATTGCTCCTTTGATCTCCATCTTCGGGGCGCCATGATCATCTTCGTCACTGGCATGACACCATGATCTCCATCATCATGATCTCCATCATCGTGTCTTCATGAAGTTGTCACGCCAACGATTACTTCTACTTCTATGGCTAACGTGTTTAGCAATAAAGTAAAGTAATTTACATGGCGTTATTCAATGACACGCAGCTTATACAAAAAAATAAAGACAACTCCTATGGCTCCTGCCGGTTGTCATACTCATCGACATGCAAGTCGTGATTCCTATTACAAGAACATGATCAATCTCATACATCACATATATCATTCATCACATCCTTTTGGCCATATCACATCACAAGGCATGTGCTGCAAAAACAAGTTAGACATCCTCTAATTGTTGTTGCAAGTTTTTACGTGGCTTCTATAGGTTTCTATCAAGAATGTTTCTTACCTACGTAAAACCACAACGTGATATGCCAATTTCTATTTACCCTTCATAAGGACCCTTTTCATCGAATCCGCTCGAACTAAAGTGGGAGAGACAGACACCCGCTAGCCACCTTATGCAACTAGTGCATGTCAGTCGGTGGAACCTGTCTCACGTAAGCGTACGTGTAAGGTCGGTCCAGGCCGCTTCATCCCACGATGCCGCCGAAGCAAGATAAGACTAGTAGTGGCAAGAAAATTGACAACATCTATGCCCACAACAAGTTTGTGTTCTTCTCGTGCATAGTAACTACGCATAGACCTAGCTCATGATGCCACTGTTGGGGAACGTTGTAGAAAATAAAAAATTTCTACGCTTCACCAAGATAAATCTATGTAGTCATCTAGCAACGAGAGAGAGGAGTGCATCTACATACCCTTGTAGATCGCGCGCGGAAGCGTTCAAGAGAACGGGGTTGAGGGAGTCGTACTCGTCGTGATCCAAATCACCGGAGATCCTAGCACCGAACGGATGACACCTCCGCGTTCAACACATGTACGGTTGGGAAGACGTCTCCTCTTTCTTGATCCAGCAAGGGGGAAGGAGAGGTTGATGGAGATCCAGCAGCACGACGGCGTGGTGGTGGATGCAGCAGCGATCTCGGCAGGGCTTCGCCAAGCACTTGCGAGAGGGAGAGGTGTAGCAGGGGAGAGGGAGGCGCCAGAGACTTGGGGGTGCAGCTGCCCTCCCTCCCCCCTTTTTATATAGGGTCCCTAGGGGGGGGGCGCCGGCCCTAGGAGATCCAATCTCCAAGGGGGGCGGCGGCCAAGGGGGTGGCTTGCCCCCCAAGGCAAGTGAGGCGCCCCCACCCCTAGGGTTTCCAACCCTAGGCACAGGGGGGGCTAAGGGGGGGGGGCGCACCCGCCCACCAGGGGCTGGTTCCCCTCCCACTTCAGCCCATGGGGCCCTCCGGGATAGGTGGCCCCACCCGGTGGACCCCCGGGACCCTTCCGGTGGTCCCGGTACAATACCGGTGACCCCCAAAACTTTCCCGATGGCCGAAACTGAACTTCCTATATATAAATCTTCACCTCCGGACCATTCCGTAACTCCTCGTGACATCCGAGATCTCATCCGGGACTTCGAACAACTTTCGGGTTACTGCATACTAATATCTCAACAACCCTAGCGTCACCGAACCTTAAGTGTGTAGACCCTATGGGTTCGAGAGACAAGCAGACATGACCGAGATGCCTCTCCGGTCAATAACCAACAGCGGGATCTGGATACCCATGTTGGCTCCCACATGCTCCTCGATGATCTCATCGGATGAACCACGATGTCGAGGATTCAATCAATCCCGTATACAATTCCCTTTGTCCAACGGTACTTTACTTGCCTGAGATTCGATCATCGGTATCCCAATACCTCGTTTAATCTCGTTACCAGCAAGTCACTTTACTCATACCGTAATGCATGATCCCGTGACCAGACACTTGGTCACATTGAGCTCATTATGATGATGCATTACCGAGTGGGCCCAGAGATACCTCTCCGTCATACGGAGTGACAAATCCCAGTCTCGATTCGTGCCAACCCAATAGACACTTTCGGAGATACCCGTAGTGCACCTTTATAGTCACCCAGTTACGTTGTGATGTTTGGCACACCCAAAGCACTCCTACGGTATCCGGGAGTTGCACAATCTCATGGTCTAAGGAAATGATACTTGACATTTGGAAAAGCTCTAGCAAAACGAACTACACGATCTTGTGCTATGCTTAGGATTGGGTCTTGTCCATCACATCATTCTCCTAATGATGTGATCCCGTTATCAATGACATCCAATGTCCATAGTCAGGAAAACATGACTATCTGTTGATCAACGAGCTAGTCAACTAGAGGCTCACTAGGGACGTGTTGTGGTCTATATACTCACACATGTATTACGATTTCCGGATAACACAATTATAGCATGAATAATAGAAAATTATCATGAACAAGGAAATATAATAATAACCATTTTATTATTGCCTCTAGGGCATATTTCCAACAACGTCTTCGCGATCCAACCGATCAAGTACCGAACGCATGGCACCTTCGTGATCTGCACACGTTTAGCTCGGTGACGTTCCCAAACTCTATATCCAGCTGAGGCCGAGGGAGAGTTCCATCAGCATGACGGCTTGGTGATGGTGATGATGAAGTTACTGGTGCAGGGCTTCGCCTAAGCACTACGACGATATGACCGAGGTGGAAAACTGTGGAGGGGGCATCGCACACGGCTAAAGATCAACTTGTGTGTCTATGGGGTGCCCCCTCACCCATATATAAAGGAGGAGAGGAGGGGGCCGACCGGCCACAAGGGACGCGCCCAAGGGAGGGGGGATCCTACTCCAAGTAGGAGTAGGTTCCCCTTTTCCTAGTCCAACTAGGAGAAGAAGGAAGGAGAGGGAGAGGGAAAGAGGGGCCGCGCCCCTTCCCCTTGTCCTATTCGGACTCCCCTTGGGGGGGGGGGGCGCCACCTCCTGGTGTGGTCCTCTCTCTCCCCTATAGGCCCACTAAGGCCCATTACTTCCCAGGGGGTTTCCGATAACCCTCCGGCACTCCGGTTTTATCTGAAACTATCCGGAACACCTCTGGTGTTCGAACAACATGGTCCAAATATATCAATATTTATGTCTCGACCATTTCGAGACTCCTCGTCATGTCCGTGATCTCATCCGAGACTCCAAACAACCTTGGGTACATCAAATCACATAAACTCATAATACCAATCGTTATCGAACGTTAAGTGTGCGGATCCTACGGGTTTGAGAACTATGTAGACATGATCGAGACTCATCTCCGGTCAATAACCAATAGCGGAACCTGGATGCTCGTATTGGTTCCTACATATTCTACGAAGATCTTTATCGGTCAAACTACATAACAACATACATTGTTCCTTTTGTAATTGGTATGTTACTTGCCAGAGATTCGATCATCGGTATCATCGTACCTAGTTCAATCTCATTACTGGCAAGTCTCTTTAATCGTTCCGTAATACTTCATCCCACAACTAACTCATTAGTCACAATGCTTGCAAAGCTTATAGTGATGAGTATTACCGAGAGGGCCTAGAGATACCTCTCCGAAACACGGAGTGACAAATCCTAATCTCGATCTGTGCCAACCCAACAAACACCTTCGGAGACACCTGTAGAGCACCTTTATAATCACCCTTTTACGTTGTGACGTTTGGTAGCACACAAAGTGTTCCTCCGGTATTCGGGAGTTGCATAATCTCATAGTCTGAGGAACTTGTATAAGTCATGAAGAAAGCAGTAGCAATGAAACTGTAACAATTATAATGCTAAGCTAACGGATGGGTCATATCGATCACGTCATTCTCCTAATGATGTGACCCCGTTCATCAAATGACAACACATGTATATGGTTAGGAAACATAACCATCTTTGATTAACGAGCTAGTCAAGTAGAGGCGTACTAGGGACAATATGTTTTGTCTATGTATTCACACATGTACTAAGTTTCCGGTTAATACAATTCTAGCATGAATAATGAACATTTATTATGAAATAAGGAAATAAATAATAACTTTATTATTGCCTCTAGGGCATATTTCCTTCACACGCCGGGTGCTGCAGCCTGGCCACCGGAGCAGAGGTCGAGGTAGTGCCTCCGGGTGGTATCTTCATGACCCGCGGATGGGGCGAGGTTGCCCGCACCTGTCGCGCAGAAGGGGCTCTCGCCATCCACTTTGAGTACGATAGCACCTCCACATTGCTCTTCAAGGTCTTCGATGGGGAGGGACGACAGCTAGAGTGCTGCCCCGGAGGAAGCAGCCCGCAGGGCATGGTTGCGAGCGTCGAGCCCGCCCCCGACTTCGTCAGCATCCCCTCCAGCAGCAGCGACGACTCCTGGGAATCCAACCACTCTCCCGAGCCCAGCCATTCTCCTGGGTCCAACAACGATAGCTACATGCCGCCGAGCTCCCGCCGCGCCCGGAGCGTGGCAGCGGCATCCGCTCGGCGTCGCCAGTGATGCCCATCGGTCCGGTCCTTCGAGGTCTTCCTTCTTTCGTTTCCCTTCGCGGGATTGTGACAAGCCCCGTGGGGGTCTGTAAAAAATTATAATGCTTTTGTTTCAATGTTATCGTTCCTAGTACTATGTCAAAATTGCGTATCCCACTCCGGCACGGTTCCCCCTTTTCGTTCTCGAGGTAGCTTAGCGCTCTACGCCGACAGGACTCGGTCCCTAGGCAGGCTTCAGCCATCGTTGGTATGCCAGGTCGCGATGCCATGGTCAAGGCCAAGAGGTGAGCGGCCCGAGGTCCGGTGAGAGCTCCTGAGGCGCGATGCTCAAGAGGTCCCCTTTGGTGTGCAAGCAGCTCCCTAAAGGTCGAAAAGGAAAGCGACATTGCCTGAGCAAGGCAGCGAAGGTCATGGGATCGAGTCGTGAGGTTCACACTGATATGCGTGAGTGAGTTATCTTAGTGATCCTACGGCGATTCCCTTGCATGGTGTTCGATCATGCTTTAGTGGTGGCGCCTCTAGGTAGGGCTCGCGCCGGCCATCCCCTTTTCTCGCCCGTCTAGGTGCTCTACGTCCTTGGGTCTCGGCCCTCGAGTGAGGCTCAGTCGCCGCTGGTATGCCAGGACGCGATGCCGTGGTCAAGGCCAGGGGGTGTGGGCTGGATAGACAGTAGGAGTTCCTGAGGCGCGATGCTCAGGCCCCCCTTTAACATGCAAGCGACTCGCGTGAGAAGGGGGTGGCCGTCGGGCCTGCCCATAGTTAAGCTCTGGAAGTTCCTGCGAGTTAGCTTGTGGAGGAGAATATGACCCCGAACCGTGTTTGCTGCCTGTCCATTGATCTTTCCACAAGAAGATGAAGGCACCGAGGACCTGGTGAGGTGACGTGTGCGGGGAAGGCCGTGTGATAGAGCTCGATCTCTCGGATTTGTCAGCGTTGCAGGGACGGACCCAAGCACAACCGCCGTGCCAGCATGTGTAGGCCCCATTGCGGGATGAGTAAGAGGCGGGTCAGCAACGCGGGGAGGTCGCGAGGGGTAATAAAACTTGAAGCAAGCAGGTGATAATCATAAAGCAACTCATGGAAGAAGGTAAGCCAGTTCTGATAAAATGCAAGAAGGATACATGCCGCAGGTGTCGGTGTCAAAACCGGCGGATCTCGGGTAGGGGGTCCCGATCTGTGTGTCTAAGGCGGATGGTAACAGGAGACAGGGGACACAATGTTTACCCAGGTTTGGGCCCTCTCGATGGAGGTAAAACCCTACTTCCTGCTTGATTGATATTGATGATATGAGTAGTACAAGAGTTGATCTACCACGAGATCGTAGAGGCTAAACCCTAGAAGCTAGCCTATGATGATTATGATTATGTCTCTAAGGACTAAACCCTCCGGTTTATATAGACACCGGAGGGGGCTAGGGTTTACATGGAGTCAGTTACAAAGAAGGAAATACAATATCCGGATCGCCAAGCTTGTCTTCCACGCAAAGGAGAGTCCCATCCGGACACGGGACGGAGTCTTGAGTCTTGTATCTTCACGCTCCAATAGTCCGGACAAAGTATATAGTCCGGCAGTCTGGATACCCCCTAATCCAGGACTCCCTCAGTAGCCCCTGAACCAAGCTTCAATGACGATGAATCCGGCGCACAATTTTGTCTTCGGCATTGCAAGGCAGGTTCCATCTTCGAATACTCCAAAGTACCAGTTGCGACGAACAGTGTCCGGCTTCCCATCAATGTTGCACTCCTTGGCTTCTGTGCCTCAATAATGACCATCTCCACGTGTCGAGCGAATACGAGGAGCCGAGGCATTTGCATTTGCCACCCCCGGTCCGGCAGGCTGACCATCTATTTGAAGAGACGGGGATTCTCAGATCCAAACCTCACCCTCTTCCCTCGAGCAATCATCCAACAGAGTGCTCCGGAAAAACCATTCCAACATGGCCGGCCGCCGCAGCTCTTCTTCTCGCTCCCCTTGCTCCAAGCCGGGTGACTGGGAAGAGTGTTCAGTTCCTCACAGCCGTTTGATAGAGTTACAGACCCAAGGGTTTCTCCCACCAGCGTTCATGGTTCCCGTTCGAGCCGGACTTGCCACCTATAATGGCGGGGAGCAAGCGGAGGGATCTCCTAATCCATCCCCAGAGGAGCAAATATGTCTCATCCCGCATCTGCTAAGGGGTGTCGGTTTCCTATCCACCCATTGCTTCGTGAGCTCTTGGAGTTCTACGGCCTCCAGTTGCAAAACTTCACCTCTGCCTCTGTGTTGCATATAGTAGGATACGCTGCCCTTTGTGAGCTATTTCTAGGCTGCGAGGCTCACTTTGAGTTATGGAAGAAGTTGTTCTGCCTTGTCCCTCGCAACTAGGGGGAATCCCTATGTCAAGTGGGCAGAGCCGAAGTATGGCACACCGCTGAGACCGGATACCTATCCGGTATTCCCAAGAAGGCACCGGAGAACTAGCCTTTGGGGTGGTTTTATGTCGGCGACGTTCCCCTTCCGGATCCAGTCCAGACAGGTCTCCCTAAGTTCAGTAACGCTCCGCCGAAGGCACGTCGAAGCTGGCGCCCTCGGGGCCCCCAAGAGGAGGATACCAGAGAGATACACTTCCTGATGAGCAGGATAAAGTTACTGGCCAAATCCGGGCTGACGATAGTCGAGGTTATGGCAATATGCATAATGCGGGGAGTGCAGCCACTTCAATATCGGGGGAAGCCCATGTGGCACTACAACGGGGAAGATGATGCCACCCACTGTGGCCGTAAGGGTCCGGACTCCGCCACTGCTCTGGCGAGGATATTGTCCGATCTGTATAAAGGAGAAGAAGAAGAATTCCTTCACATTAAACCATGGGATGGGTTTTCTATGTATAACCCCCCAAGCTGGGTAAGTCGCCACTCTTTCCCCTGCTTCACTCGTTTTGGCGTTCTTCGGCAAGATTATTTACCTCGATATTTTCGAGCAGGAACTGAGGAGGGCCGTAGAAGGAATCTCCAGCCCCTCCCCGCAGCCAGAGGACCCCGGGAGGACCCTTGATCCAGGACTCGAAGAAGATCCGAATATTACTGTGGAGCTCGTCAACGGGATATTTTATCAGGCGAGCTGCGATGGCGCCACGATGGCTATTACTGCCGACTATCCTGGATTGCTACCTACATCGCGTGTAAGCCAAGCCAAAAAACCCTATCCTCCGAAGAGGACTCCTTTATGATGCCATACCTTACACCTGAAGTGTCGTATTTTTTAGAGACGATGGTCAGAGCACGGCGCCGACCCCTGGGGACTCGTCGGCAAAGGGTGGTGTCCGGATTGGGCAGGCTTAAGAGGAAGGCGGTTAGGGCCGAAATGCCGCTACAGAGGTATGGTAAAAACCTGCTCTATGATTATTGTGTATGAAATGTAATAGCGTCCTTCGTGTCCTGGCAGAAAGAGGAATAGCCGGACTATATCTAGAGATCCTGCCAATCACGCCTCTACCAGCCGGATTCCAGAACCGGCTTCAAGAGAGGAGGCGGACGTGGGGCCGATGCCGATTGTCCTCCGGCAGAGGATGCAGATATGCTCTCCACCACGAATTCCGAAGTAGAGAGCGCCATGAATCACTGGCGCCGACGGGCCGTACTTCGCAACAACATCATTTCCGAAGAGGCATTTAATGCTTTCAATTCAGGAGACGCATACATCCGAGCTGCTCAAGGCGGACTTGCCCGAGCGACGGACCAGTATACCAAAGATATACGGGTAAGAAAATTTGGTAAACATGTATAGCAGTAGCCCCTGAGACTTGAAACGGTTGGAACAACTATTTTAAGGATCAATTTATGCACAGGTCCTTGTAGATAAGAATGAGCAATTGTCTCAAGAGCTAGAGGAGTGCAAGACCTAGCTGAGGGCGACGGTTGCCAAGTTAGAGGAATCCCAGAAGGCCTCATCTAGTAACATTTGTCTCAATTGTACGAAGATGTACCAGTTAGTAAGTGGCTTGTATGATAAGTTGAACAGAAACTTCTGTAGACAATTCCAGGGTGAATCTGGAGGTCGTAAGAGATAACGAGTCGCATCTCCAAAGGCAGCTAAAAGCTAGTGAGCGTGTTCTTATGCAAGTTAGGCAGGAGAAGAACAATCTTCAAGATGCCAATGTCCGGCTGGATGTCGAATTAAAAGATGTTCGTGCTCAGCTGGCGGACTCCGTGAAGGAGAACAAAAGGCTTCGTCGCGGCATTTATGGTAAGTGCCTAGACGAAATGTAGTACAGCTCGATGAGGAAGCATATTGAAAGAATTTTTATTTGTAGGTATGTTGACGGGCCGCCCTGAAGAGGAGATGCCCGCATCTGCAGGCGATTTGCTGGAAGACCTCTCACAGCTACACGAGCGAGCTTGGCAGGTGATGCAGGGCATTGCTCAGGCCTTGTGGCCCTCAAGCTTCCTGCCAAAGGGCATGGGGGAGCTTGTGGATATGCTCCAAGGAGCACGGCGGCGCTTCCGATTGTGGAAGATGTCAGCCTGCCAACAAGGTGCAAGAGAAGCCTGGGCTATGGTGAAGACGCGCTACACCAAGCTTGACCCGAACCATATGGCCGAAGTCGGACCGGCGGGGCCAGATGGGCAAGAAATTCCCGTGAGTCTGGTGTATGACCAGGTAGCCTTAGCCGCAAAGTATTCCCAACAGGATTGTAAGCTAGATAGCCTGTTGGAAGGTATAAAGGAGGAATATAGTCAGTCCAAGTGACTGTGTAATTCAATGGACATAAGTAGTCCCTAGCCGGATTAAAATCATTTGTCATGGCGGACCCTTTCGCTTCAGCCCCCGGATCCGACAGTCCGGGGTGTATCCGAACACCCGCTCAGTTATACAGAACCGGGGTATGCGTGGAAACCAGGCGTAGGGGTCATAAGTGCTTGAACAGACAAGTACCCAACTAGTTATGTTATATTACATGGATAGTAAGAAACATCTTCCAGGGAGAATAGTTCCGTTAGGGGTTCCTTTCCCTGAGTACGCATGCAACAATGTACATGTCTGGACTGCGAACAGGGATGCAGGATACAAAAAACATCTGGGGATTCATCTTGTAATAAAAAAAACATATTTTGTTCACTCGACCGAATATTCCCTTAAGAGCGCTAGCTTTTGGCTTCACCCAGTCTAAGGTACACATCCGGCTGAACCGGCAGTAACAATCGCAGAGGTGCTCCCCTTATGCCCTAGCCGAATTAACGGGAACGTAGGGCATAAACACAAGAGCCAGGAAACCCAGCATGGCCACATCTTAAGTCATATCGATGCATATAATGGTGAAAAAAGGGGCACATATGGAAAAAGAATGCATATATGATATGCAAGAAGCCATGAAAGCAATTATGTTTAGCTTCCGTATAGGAAGCCCCCAGGTATAGCTTACACACATAGTGTGGCCGGAGTGATCCGAGCATCCGCACTATATTGAGTACTTTGTGTGAACAGGAAAAAAGGTCGAGGAAGGAAAAAGGAGGGAACATAATTTAAAAAGGAGGGGGTAAGGAGACGAACACTGAGTTCGGCGCTAGGCGTAGAATCTTCGGAGTCTGGCCGCGTTCCATGGGTTCGGCTCGAGTCTATTATCGGATGCATTACGTAGGCGGTACGCTCCTCCGGTGAGAACTTTATCAATGATGAAGGGACCCTCCCACTTAGGTTTGAGCTTGTCCTTCTTCTTCTCCGGTAGGCGTAGAACGAGTTCGCCAATGTTATAAGTTTTGGCCCGCACTTCTCTGCTTTGGTACCGTCAAGCTTGCTGCTGATAGAATGCGGAACGGGCTTTTGCAACGTCGCATTCCTCCTCCAGGGCATCTAAGTTATCCTGCCGATCCAACTCGGCTTCCTTCTCTTCGTACATGCGCACGCGAGGCGAATCGTGTATTATGTCGTAGGGTAGTACTGCTTCTGCATCGTACACCATAAAAAAGGGTGTATATTCGGTGGTGCAATTTGGCGTGGTCCGCAGCCCCCAGAGTACAAAGTCGAGCTCCTCGACCCAGTGCGTGTTCGATTCTTTCAAGGATCGCACTAGTCTGGGTTTGATGCCGCTCATAATGAGACCGTTCGCATGTTCGACCTGGCCGTTTGTTTGGGGATGGTAGACGGAGGCGTAATCGAGCTTAATGCCCATGTTGCCGCACCAAGTTTTCACTTCATCGGCTGTGAAGTTTGAGCCATTATCAGTGATGATGCTGTGGGGGACGCCGTATCGGTGTAGAACCCCGGATATGAAGTCTATCACTGGTTCGGATTCTGCCATTTTGACTGGTTTAGCTTCTATCCATTTGGTGAACTTGTCCACCGTGACCAATAAGTATTTTTTCTTATGGCTTCCCCCTTTAAGGGGTCCGACCATATCCAGCCCCCAGACTATGAAGGGCCAAGTGATGGGGATTGTTTGGAGAGCGGTAGGGGGCATATGACTCTGATTGGCAAAGAGCTGGCAACCGACGCAATGTTGGACAAGGTCCCGTGCGTCTGCTCGAGTTGTCGACCAATAAAAGCCTGTACGAAAGGCCTTGTTGACGAGCCCCCGAGCCGCGGCGTGGTGCCCGCCGAGTCCGGCATGGATTTCAGCCAATAGCTGCCGCCCTTCCTCTTCGGAGATGCATCTTTGGAGCACTCCGGTCGCACTCTTCTTATAGAGTTCTCCCTCATGTACTTTGTAGGCCTTGGAACGCCGCACAATACAATGTGCTTCATTTTGGTCCTCGGGGAGCTCCTGCCTATTTAGGTAGGCCAAGAAAGGCTCGGTCCACGGGGCGATTACAACCATGATTTCATGGGCCGAAGGTGTTATTTTGGTGGCGGAGCCTCTGATTACGTTTGATGGTTCGGAATCTGGGGGTGTGTTTGGATCCGTGCTAGTGTTGCCGGACTCCCCTTCCCATACCATGGATGGCTTGAACAGCCTTTCTAGGAATATGTTAGGTGGGACAGGGTTGCGTCTAGCGCTGATGCGGACGAGGATATCCGCCGCTTGATTGTTTTCTCGAGCCACATGGTGGAATTCGAGCCCCTCGAACCGAGCTGACATTTTGAGGACGACATTACGGTAGGCCACCATCTTCGGATCCTTGGCATCAAAGTCTCCGTTTATTTGCGATATTGCGAGATTTGAATCCCCACGTACTTCCAGGCGTTGAATGCCCATAGAGACTGCCATCCGAAGACCGTGCAATAGAGCCTCATATTCGGCTGCATTGTTGGAGCCTGTGTATAATATTTGGAGTACATATTGGACCGTGTCTCCGGTGGGAGACATCAGGACTACACCTGCTCCCAGTCCGGCCAGCATTTTAGAGCCGTCGAAGTGCATGATCCAGTTAGAGTACGTGTCGTACTCTTTAGGGAGTTCGGCTTCTGTCCATTCGGCGACAAAGTCGGCCAATACTTGCGACTTGATGGCCCGCCGTGGCTTGTATGTTATGTCAAATGGAAGGAGCTCGATGACCCATTTAGCAATCCGGCCCGTAGCATCACGGTTATTTATTATGTCGTTGAGTGGTACTTCGGAGGCCACCGTAATCGAACACTCTTGAAAGTAGTGTCGTAGCTTCCGGGATGCCATGAAGACCGTGTATGCTACCTTTTGATAGTGGGGGTATCGGGATTTGCATGGGGTGAGGACCATGGATACGTAATATACCGGCTTCTGGAGTGGGAACTTGTATCCGTCGGCCTCTCGTTCGACGACGAGCACTGCGCTTACCACTTGATGTGTTGCAGCTATGTAAATACCATAGGTTCGCCAATATTTGGCGCTGTTAGGACTAGATTACTGGCCAACAAGGTCTTTATTTCGTCCAGTCCAGCCGCGACTGCATCCGTCCACACGACGTGTTCGGTGCACCGAAGAAGGCGGTAAAGAGGTAATACCTTTTCTCCTAACCGGGAGATAAAGCGGCTTAAGGCCGCCATGCATCTAGCTAGTTTCTGGATATGCTTGAGGTCTGTTGGGATAGCCAACTGCGACAGAGCTCGGATTTTTGCCGGATTCGCTTCAATTCCTCTATTGTAAACAATGAAGCCGAGCAGTTTCCCTGAGGGGACGCCGAAAACATATTTTTCCGGGTTCAGCTTGATGTCGTATGTTCGAAGGTTATCGAACGTAAGCCTCAAGTCGTCTATTAGGGTTTCAATGTGTCTTTTTTTATGACCACGTCGTCCACATATGCCTCCACTATTTTGCCGATTTGCTTTTCCAGGCATGTTTGAATCATGCGTTGACAGGTTGCGCCGACATTTTTAAGCCCGAAAGGCATAGTGTTGAAGCAGAAAGGACCATATGGCATTATCAAAGCTGTTGCAGCTTGGTCGGACTCTGCCATCTTTATTTGATGGTATCCAGAGTATGCATCAAGAAAAAACAGTGAGTCGTGTCCTGCTGTGGCGTTGATGATTTGGTCGATGCGAGGGAGGGGGAAGGGATCCTTGGGGCAAGCCTTGTTGAGGTCTTTGAAGTTGACGCATAGGCGCCAGGATTTGTCCTTCTTTGGTACCATTACTAGGTTTTCCAGCCAATTCGGATGCTTGATATCTCTGATGAATCCGGCCTCGAGTAGCTTGGCTAGCTCTTCCCCCATGGCTTGCAGTTTGGGCTCTAAAAAGCGCCTTAGAGTCTGCTTGACAGGCTTGTATCCTTTTAGTATATTGAGGCTGTGTTCGGCCAGTCTGTGCGGGATACCCGGCATGTCCGAGGGGTGGTAGGCAAAAATGTCCCAATTCTCGCGTAGGAAGTCTCGCAGTGCGGCGTCCATTGTGGGGCTCAACTGTGTCCCAATGGAAGCTGTCTTCTTGGGGTCCGTTGGATGGACCTGGAATTTGACTATCTTGTCTGCGGGGTTAATGAGGTGGACTTGGGTCGCTTGTCAAGTATCATGTCGTCCCTGTCCACGGTGGCATGCAGCGTTGTTAGTTCTTTGGCTGCTAGGGCTTCGGATAATGCTTCTAGGGATAGTGCTGCGGTTTTGTTTTCGGCGCGGAGTGCGACGTCTGGATCACTGGCTAGAGTCATGATTCCATTGGGTCCGAGCATTTTAAGCTTCATGTACCCGTAATGGGGTATAGCTTGAAAGCTTGTAAGCGCGTCCCGACCTAAAAGGGCGTGGTATCCGCTGCTGAAAGGAGCCACTTGGAATGTGATTTCTTCGGACCTGTAATTCTCCGGAGTGCCGAATACCACATCGAGTGTGATTTTTCCCGCACACCACGCTTCCCGACTAGGGATGATTCCCCTAAAGGTTGTGCCGCTTTGCTCAATGCGGATTTTATCAATTTCCATCTTGCTGAGTGTTTCTTCGTAGAGCAAGTTTAATCCGCTTCCGCCGTCCATGAGTACTTTAGTGAGCCAAAAGCCGTCCACGATTGGGCTAAGGACCACAGTGGCTGGTGCCCGGACTGTCTGGAATTGAGGTTCATCACTAGCACTGAAAGTTATAGCAGTGTCGTTCCACGGATTTATTTTTGCCACGTGGCAGATTTCAGCGGAGCTTCGATGAGCTCGCTTGCGCCTATTGTTTGAGGCGAAAGTCTTGAAGACTATTAGTACCGTATTGTTTTCTTTGGCGGGATGTTGTTCTGCTTTATGGCTTACAAGGAGATCCTCGCCACTTTTTGCTACCTGCCGGAGTATCCAACATGCTCTAAGGCTATGTGTTGGTGTGGTGTCCGACGTGCTATGGAGTTTACATGGCCCATTGAGCCATTCTTCCAATATGGTTCCACGCCCTGGGGTGGGCTTTGGTTTCTTGGGGATTGGATCGGCTGACTTACGAGAGTTTGCCCGTTTAGCTCGGACAAAGGTTTTAGTGAGAGCCGGACTATCCCAAAATTCTATTTGGTTTTTCCAGGCGCTTTCCATTGCACAGTACTTCTGTACTATGGTTGCCAAGTCAGCAAAGTGTACTATGTCACGGCAACTTATAGCATTAAGGATTCCTTTGTTCGTACAGTTTTTGCAGAAAAGTGAGACTGCGTCCTCCTCACGACAGTCCTTGACCTTGTTTAGCACAAGGAGGAATCTGGCCCAATAGCGATGTACTGTCTCTTGGGGCTCTTGTCTGATATGGGAGAGAGGGTTTGAGTACGGGTGGGTGGGCGTAGCTAAATCTGGATTCTGATCCGATCTAACACCCTGGGCAGGGGAGCTTCCGGGCTTGAAAGCTCGGGATCCGGGGTGCTGCCCAATTTTTCCGGCCCAATACCCGATTCTAAGTCCGGGGTCTGGGTCATGTCTTCCATTGAGCGGGTGTCCGGCCCAGGGAGCTCGGTGATCCGGACATAACTCGTCCTCAAATAGAGGGGCAATCCGTATGTGGCTCCTCCACTACCGCTATCTCGTGGGTGACCGGCGGGGATTTAATATCCCTTTGGTCGGATTTAAGCCTGATCCGGTCATCGTCTGTGGCGACTCCCAAAGCAGCGATGCGATCCGAGAGCTCATTAAGGAAGGAGAGCTCCGTCAGATCCATCAGTTCGGTGAGTTCCGAATTGGCGTGGAGGCTATGCATGATGACCCGAGAGGTCAGCCTCGACGCGACAGCCGATTGGGCGGCCATGATGAAGCCGCCTAGCCGGAGAGTTTGGCCTACAGCCAGCGCTCCCCCAGAGGTGATGGTGTCCTTGACAACGAGATGGGCCATCGAGCCTTGCAGCGACGACACAGAGGAACTCTCAGTGAAAGCACCAATGTCGGTGTCAAAACCGGCGGATCTCGGGTAGGGGTCCCGATCTGTGCGTCTAAGGCGGATGGTAAATGGAGACAGGGGACACAATGTTTACCCAGGTTCGGGCCCTCTCGATGGAGGTAAAACCCTACTTCCTGCTTGATTGATATTGATGATATGAGTAGTACAAGAGTTGATCTACCATGAGATCGTAGAGGCTAAACCCTAGAAGCTAGCCTATGATGATTATGATTATGTCTGTAAGGACTAAACCCTCCGGTTTATATATACACTAGAGGGGGCTAGGGTTTACATGGAGTCGATTACAAAGAAGGAAATACAATATCCAGATCGCCAAGCTTGTCTTCCACGCAAAAGAGAGTCCCATCCGGACACGGGACGGAGTCTTGAGTCTTGTATCTTCATGCTCCAATAGTCCGGACAAAGTATATAGTCCGGCAGTCCGGATACACCCTAGTCCAGGACTCCCTCAGCAGGGACGGACCGACGTGGTTTGGCGATAGTGCAGCTTGAGGGGCGCCCCCAGCTGACCGAACTAAAAGATGTCACCTGGCACCATTTCTAAAGAGGTGTTGGAGTAGTAGATGGCATGCGCTGCAGAACTCGCTCCTCATGAGCCGCCATGGCCCTGAACCTTGGGAGGCTCTGGAGGTCCGGGGGGCTCATGAGGATCCATCGCCATCTCCGCCTGGATCGCCTGGCGCCTGGCCTCCTGAGCCGCCAGGACGCCCCGCATGTGGCGCTGGGAGGCAGCAGTCGCGTTCAGCAAACCAAAGGGCATGTGAATGTAGCTGTGAGGGGGACCCTCACATCGGCCAACACGGGACGACCAGAAGAGCTCCTGAAACGCGGCCCTGTTGAGCCCCGGGATGTCGACACAGATGCGCAGCTCCCCATCCTCGTCTGGGCAAGGAGCTGCGCCTGGTGATGGGCGGTGATCGCCCCGCATAGCTCTCGCCTCCTGAATCTCCTTGGCTGCCTTGGTGATGAACTCCTGAGCGACTAGTGCCTCGCGCCCTGCGCTCTCTCCGCAGAAGCGCGTGCTAAAAGCACGCCTCCACATGGGGACCAAGCGCCTCCCTCATGACGTTGGCCAGGTCAGAGGCCCTCCAGAGGAGAGCCCCTGAGCCCAGCCCGAGGGGGGCGTCGGGCGCGCCTTCCTACGCGAGAGGGGAAGGCGCCCCGTCCACGGACGCAAGGCTTGAGGCGTCACCGCCGGACGCCCCACCCTCCTGAGATCCTTGGTGGAGCAGCTGCTTCTTCTTGGGAACGGCCTCAGGAGGGAAGACGGCGCCCTCGTTGTCAGGGTTCTCGACCGCTGCAGCCTGGTAGGCGCGCTCGAGAGAGCACACCGTGTCCTTCTCTTCGCAGGCGACCATGATGATGCTATAATTTCCCGGCATCTTGACGATGTTGTAGTCGTGGTGTGTTGCCTCCATGAACTTGGCGAGAGCTGGGTATCCAAGGATGGCATTGTACGACAGGCGAATGTCGGCGACGTTGAAGTCGATGAGCTCGGTGCGGTAGTTGTCGCATTTGCCGAAGGTTACAGGGAGGCGAACCAGCCCGATCGGATGCGTGGAGCCGTCGGTCACTCCTGAGAAGGGCTTGGTAGGCTGAAGTTGGTGATACGGCACGTGGAGCCTGTTGAACGTCTGGACAGAGAGAACGTTGAGCCCTGCGTCACCATCGATGAGTGTCTTGGTGACGAGTACGTTGATGATGATGGGCGAGCAGAGCATCAGGAGGGCACCGGCGGTGGCCGCACACTTGAGCTGGTCGGAGGAATCGAAGGTGATGGCGTACTTGGACCACCTGAGCGGGCGCGTTGCCTCGAGCTTCGGAAGGGCTGCGTTCACCTCACGCGCGAACTGCTTGAAGATGCTACGAGAGGCTGGGGCCTGGGAGCCGCCCAGGATGCAGGTGATGGCGCGAGGCTCTTGGAAGCACCCATCCCCCTTGTCCTGATGGTGGTCTTCGTTCCTTCTTGGTGGTGGCGGCAGTGGGGGAAGGCCAGCGTTGCCTTGAGGACGGTCCTCGCGCGGCCGATCCCTCCATGCGCCCTCACGAGGGTGGTCCTGCCAGCGGTCTTCCCGAGGCTAGTCACACCATTCCTAACGATGGTTGCGGCCGTCCCAGCGTCCTCCGCCTCGTCCTCCTCCGCGGTCGTAGCCTCGATCGTTGTGCTCGGGGCGACGACCGAGTCACCCATCGTGGATGGCCCTGAGCTCCTGGCAGTCATTGGTGTTGTGGCTGTGTATGTTGTGGAAGACGCCAAACGGGCGGCTGCCCTTGGATGACTTTGGGTGATCGCAGCCGCGCTTCATCTCTAGCTCGACTGCGAGTACGGCCGGTCCCTTGCGCTTCACGTCCTTGGCCTTGGCCTTCCTATCTTCTGGGTCCGCATCCGAGAGCTTGAGGAGGGAGAGGTGTCCCTCCTCAGCTCTCGCGCACTTGGTTGCCATGTTGAACATCTCCAGGGCCGTGCACATGTCTTCTTGTATGCAAGCTCCTCCTTCATCTTGACGTCGCGGACGCCGTCAGTGAACGCCGAGATGATGGCTTCGTCCGACACCTTGGGGATCTTGAGGCGAATGCCGTTGAAGCATTAGATGTACTTATGCAGGGTCTCTCCTGGTTGCTGCTTGATGCGTCGCAGGTCACCCGCGGCCGGCGGGCGGTCGCGAGTGCCTTGGAAGTTGGCGATGAAGCACTCCCGCATCTCGTCCTAGGAGGAGATCGATCCTACAGTGTGACGCCCGGATAATCAGACTACAGTAATCCCACGTTAACGATGCCACGTCACCCCGGTTACTGTTGCTACTCTATCGTTAGATCAAAACCGGTCCAAAATTCAAATTCAAAGTTTGGTAAATAATAAAAAAATTCAAACATTAAAATAAAAATGTTCGGTTTGTACTAAATATTGCATGTGTAAATATGGTGTAATAAACACATTTTATAAAATGCCTAAATAATTTAAATTGAAATAAAATAGAAAAGAAAATAAATAAAATAAAGAAAATACAAAAGAGAAACAAAGCCCCCTGCTGGGCCCTGGCCCGACTCCCACCCTGGCCCGACCGGCCCACCCCACTCTCCATATCCCCCTATCGGTCGAAACCCTAGCTGCCCACGATTCCACTCCCTCCCACTCGCTCGATCCCCCACTCCCCCTCGTTCCCTCCTCACGCCGCACATGGGAGGGGCGCATCTGTTCGATCCCCATCCTCTTGACGCGCCCGCGCCTGAAGGCCAGCGCCAGCCGGCACCGAGCACCGCACCTCCCGACCTCCGTCCTTGCGCCACTGTCCTCGCCCAAGACCTGGCGGGATCTCGCGCCTCCCCGACGCAGCCCCGTCGTCCTCGTCTCCTCCTCGCCCGACGCGACCTCGACTCCACCTCGCCGGACCGCCTCCCCGTCTCCGGCAACGCACGTCGTTCCCGTCCTCCTCCCCGAGCACCGCTGCCTAGACCCCACGGCCCCGTGGTGAGGCCCCAACAACTCCTCCTCCTCCCCTGCTCCGGCCACTTCGGCCATGGACTCACTCACCGGCGCCCACACGCGCACCGGCCGCCCTGACCGCGTCCTGTCCTGTGTCGTCGCCAACGTCGGAGCTCTGCTCTCGTGCGCGGCGTGCCTCTTACCGCATCGTGGCTCCCCGCTCGTGCCCGCCCCTCCGGTTGCGCAGCCCCGCGCCCGTCCCTCATGCTCCTGTGCCGTGTCGCTCGCCGTCGTTCCCGGCCGGCCGGCCTGCCACGTGGGCGGCCCCCGTCTGTGCGCGGGCGTAGCCCCTGTCGGTTGCGCCTCTGCCAGATTAGGCAGGCCCCTGCTAATTGGGGGTTAGATTAGCACTAACCCCCTCCTATTAGTCACTAACAGTGGGCCTTGCCCCTGTTTGAATTAAAAAGATATCTTCAAGCATAAATAAATAGATAAAATATTAATTAATTAATTAACCAATTAAATTTAACTTAATTAATTCTGTTTAGACTAACCTAATCATTAGGTAAACTAATTAACTCTGATTAACTAGCCTGCTAACTAAACAGACTATTACATGTGGGACCCTCCCGTCAGCTTGACTGGTCAACGGTCAAAGCTGACCGCTGACATCACCTTGACATCATGCTGACATCGTAATTATATTTTCTTATTTAATTAATTCTGTTAATTCTAAAAATGATTTAAATCTTTAAAAATTAATATAAAATAATCCGTAGCTCGGATGAAAATACTTTGTACATGAAAGTTGCTCAAAACGACGAGACGAATCCGGATACACAGCACGTTCGTCCGCCACACATTCCTAACATATCGAACACGCAACTTTCCCCCTCCGGATCACCTGTCCGAAAACGCGAAACACCGGGGATACTTTCCCGGATGTTTCCCCCTTTCGCCGGTATCACCTACTACCGCGTTAGGGAACACCTAACCTCGCTCATTGTCATGTCATGCGTCGTCATGCTTATGTTTGCATTGTATTTACTGTTTCTTCCCCCTCTTCTCTCTGGTAGACTACGAGACCGACGCTGCTGCTGCCCAGCTCGACTACGGTGTTGACGACCCCTCCTTCTTGCCAGAGCAATTAGGCAAGTCCCCCCTTGATCACCAGATATCGCCTATTCTTCTCTATACTGCTTGCATTAGAGTAGTGTAGCATGTTACTGTTCGGTTACTCCTATTATGTTGCATAGCCTGTCATTGTTGCTACAGTCATTGATACCTTACCCGCAATCCTAAATGCTTAGTATAGGATGCTAGTTTATCACCATTGGCCCTACATTCTTGTCAGTTTGCCTTGCTATACTATTGGGCCGTGATCACTCGGGAGGTGATCACGGGTATATACTATACATATATACATACTACAGATGGTGACTAAAGTCGGGTCCGCTCGAAGAGTACCCGCGAGTGATTCACGGACCGGGGGCTGAAAGGACCTTTGTCCCGACGGCCCTCTATGTGGATCTTTGTGGCGGAGCGACAGGGCAGGTTGAGACCACCTAGGCGTGAGGTGGGCCTGGCCCTGGTCGGTGTCCGCGGTTGCTTCATAATAACACGCTTAACGAGATCTTGGTATTTGATCTGAGTCTGGCCATTTGGTCTATACGCACTAACCAACTACGTGGGAAAGATATGGGCACTCGACGTCGTGGTATCAGCCGAAGCCTTCTAGATGTCAGTGACTGAGCGGCGCGTGCCGCATTGGAACGTAAGCCTGCTCTTGTATTAAGGGGGCTAGTTCTGCTTTCGGTCGCCCACGCAACATGCACGTGTGCAATGGGCGATGGGCCCAGACCCCTGCACCATAGGAGTTAGACCGGCGTGCTGACCTCTCTGTTAGGCCTAGGTGGGGCTGCGACGTGTTGATCTTCCGTGGCCAGGCATGACCCAGGAAAGTGTGTCCGGCCAAATGGGATCGAGCATGTTGGGTTATGTGGTGCACCCCTGCAGGGAAGTTAATCTATTCGAATAGCCGTGCCCCTCGGTAAAAGGACGACCCGGAGTTGTACCTTGACCTTATGATAACTAGAACCGGATACTTAATAAAACACACCCTTCCAAGTGCCAGATACAACCCGGTGATCGCTCTCTAACAGGGTGACGAGGAGAGGATCGTCGGGTAGGATTATGCTATGCGATGCTACTTGGAGGACTTCAATCTACTCTCTTCTACATGCTGCAAGACGGATGCTGCCAGAAGCGTAGTCATCGATAGGACTAGCTATCCCCCTCTTATTCTGGCATTCTGCAGTTCAGTCCACTGATATGGCCTCCTTACACATATACCCATGCATATGTAGTGTAGCTCCTTGCTTGCGAATACTTTGCATGAGTACTCACGGTTGCTTTGTTCCGTCTTTTCCCCCGTTTTCCTCTTCTTCTCGGATGCCGCAACCAGACTTTGGAGCCCAGGAGCCAAACGCCACCGTCGACGACGACTACTATAGTGGAGGTGCCTACTACTACGTGCAGGCTGCTAACGACGACCAGGAGTAGTTAGGAGGATCCCAGGCAGGAGGCCTGCGCCTCTTTCGATCTGTATCCCAGTTTGTGCTAGCCTTCTTAAGGCAAACTTGTTTAACTTATGTTTGTACTCAGATATTGTTGCTTCCGCTGACTCGTCTATGATCGAGCACTTTATTCGAGCCCTCGAGGCCCCTGGCTTGTATTATGATGCTTGTATGACTTATTTATGTTTTTAGAGTTGTGTTGTGATATCTTCCCGTGAGTCCCTGATCTTGATCGTACACGTTTGCGTGCATGATTAGTGTACGACTAAATCGGGGGCGTCACAAGTTGGTATCAGAGCCAACTGTCTGTAGGAATCCCCCTTCCACACTCCTTGGCCGAAGTCGAGTCTAGTCATTACAAAACTTTTACTAACTTGGCTGTGTGCCTTACGGGCCCACATCGCCATTGGGTGATATTAGGATCTTTTATTCCTCATCTACACTCTGGGACTCTAATCTCTCTTCTCTTAGGGTTAAATGAATTTGCTAAAACTCTAACATTAGGTTCTCGTAACAACTTTCTCCCGGAGATCCCCTTATTACAGATGATCGCCTGATGCATCAGAAGATTTTGAAGTTACTCTACGATGTTCTCTCGAGACCTTGTGCCTTCGCATTTGCGATTTCCCTCCACCGTCAACCCATATGGAAAGTTGCATACACTTGCCATTCATACAATCATTTCCCGTTGCTCTTGTTATTACAAGATGCCCCGAAATACTCTCCGTTGTCCCGATAATCCTTTGAGTTTATTGTGTTGCAGTTCTTTACCGCATGAATACCCCCTACGGATAATTCCTCGCACTTATCGTGTATCTGTTCATCCCCAGTTGTTCGTATGCTTCATAAGATACTCTGAAATACTATCCGATCTTCCGTGAATCCTCTTCAAACTATTGCTCTGCAAATACTTGTCTGCTTGCATTATGGATGCTTCCCATATGTCTAGCGATATTCATTAGTATCCTTTGACACCGTCATTTTGATCCTATTGATTCAACATGTGAGTGAATGTGCGCAAACATTAATTGATCCTTTTAAATTATCTTTCTGGCTCAGATGTCTTTTTGAACATGAGCTGGTTCTCGACCAAACAAATTATCGTCGATTGTGCCCCTAAGTCTACTCAACTTATCCATCCTTACTCAGAGCGTTTGTTTCTGAGCCCTTAATTTGGAAATCATAACTCCTTTGCAGTTGAGCTTGGATTAGTCAGTTGTTTCGATAATCCGATCTCCTTGCTCTCTTTCTTCTTCTGATTGAGTACCGATGCTCACATCAGATCCCTTATGGACCACCAGATCCTTATTGGATTTTATCCAACGACGTCCTTTATATTCAATAACTCTGTGAGTCTTTTCTCAGAATAATGCCTTTGGTAAATTGTATCCTCTGCTTTGTCAAACATGCTATGCTTTTGAGCTTGTGTTATTTACCCCTGAAGTTGTGGTATATGTTCTAAGAAGCCCCGATGGGTTGAACCTATGCCTTCCTTAATCTGTGTGAACTCGAAAGTTTTCACGGGTCATACTCCTCTGATAATTCACCAGGTAGGTTTTGACACTGAAATCATTTTTATCTAGAGAAGTGAATGAAAGGTTATGCATTGAAGAAGTGGGAGTCGACCTTGAACTTTGTGTTCATGCCCATGGACATGATGTAGATTGTATCATTAAAGCTTCTCCTAAATTAATTATTCCCTTGGTATAAGTTCTTATATCTGGGATTTGGCCTTTTGCAATCGTGGTTCCGACCATGGTCTCCTTGAAATACCATTTCTCGTGCAAGTTTAAGCACTTATCTTCATTAGAGCAATACCCCAGTCCAAGCTCTACTTTGGACTATCGTCGAGTATTACCCCCTGGTATCTCGAGATTATCTTGGAACTGCATAACTCCTTATGAGTTCTTCATCAAGTACTACATTCTCACTGATTACAATTTTTCATGGGCTTTGAGTTATTAAACACTCAAAGACATCGATAACTGAACCGAGTCTGCACTACGGTTCAACAACTCTTAGTAATCTTCTTTAAGTATGAGTTTGTACCCGATCACGCCATTCCTAGCCTTATCGGCTATATCATTATCGTGCAACTTTTAACTGTGCTACCTGGTCCTTCTTCTCGAAGCACAATTTTCGATGATGAGCTAAGCTTACGTCAACTTTCCTCGTCATATCATTTTGCCTTGAACAACAAGCTTGATTCCGAGTGTGTGTCGTACCCGTGGTTTCAATAACTTTTCGCTCCATCCTTTCTTTTGCTTGATGTCGTCGATGAGCGATAATATCTTCATGAAACCTCTCAATAAATGTGTCATGATCATCATCAACATTCTGAGCTCTTCAAGGATATTGATCGAATTCATGTTGAGAAATACCATCCTTGCCCCTCGATGATTTGTGTTATCATCGATAACATCCTTGTCTTCCCTCAACACAAATGTGTTCTTGTTTTGGATTGAATCTTGAGTTCCTTGCTATCCAGCATTTGTTCTTCTTTACCTTGGAGTATTATCATCTTTTATGTCAAGAATGTCGTGAGAATTTCACCACCTCTTAAGAATTCTTGATGCAGGTGATACCTTTTGTCATATTCGTTCATTCCTTGGTCCCCGTGTTATTCTAACCGGAAAACCGATAATCGAACTATGATGTGCGAATTCAAAACTTCTAGCAACCCTATTGCTTTGAAGTGAATGGCTGATAGTTTCATTCTAAGTCTTTTGGTGATCAAATCACCATTCTAACATTGATCATGCTATTTAGTCCATACTTCTAGGTGCACTTTCGATCAATGTTTAATTGTGGATGTTTTTCCTCGAGCATACATCATTATATCATTTGATCTGACATATGTTATCTCCTTGTTCATGTAATTATGGAAATCCATCTTTTTGGAAATCTTGATGAATTGTCGCTGAGTCCATCTGACTTTTCCTCACCCTCTCCTTGGTTTAGTGATGAACCCTTGTTTCGGAAGTTCGCTTCCATAGTTCATTTCCCGAGTATCTTACAATGATATCTCGTCAATTTGTGTTGCACCTTTTCTTCTCGGTCATCCTGAGTCTGAGGTATCATGACACCAATCTGATATGAATCTCGGTCAAGTACGATGGTTGGGACAACTTTCCACGAGTTATGATGTTGGTCCTTTGATGAACCGGTAATATGATGTCATGCCTAGCACCCCCTGGCTGGAGGACCTATCGTTATAATTTCTTTTGCAAGGATATCCATTCTTCCTGGAGGAAATTGTAAGACTTAATTTATAAGTTGCTCCTGATGGATCATTTGTGTATCCAAAGTCTGACCTTTATTGGAACAACATATCATTGCTACCTCGAAGCATGACTATGATACCCCGCTCTTCAACAAGAACATTGGAGGCGTGATGCTAAATGTTTCTTGGTCAGTTATCCAAACACCGTTGTATGGGTAACATCTTGATTAATCCTTGCCTCTTATCTGAACGGTTGGCTACTTGCTCTCCTACCCTGTATGCTATGTTCTGCTTGTACATGGGAAGGATATACTCCTAATAATTGTGTGTAAACACAATTTTCCTTTCCATTGTTCTGTTTACTCTGATAATCGTGTTTTCCTATCCAGTCTTTTGCTTAACCTTTCCTGAATCTGACTTAACTGAGCAGAGATAATTCCCTGCTTAGATAAGCACCTTGTTGTACCACTCTGTTTGTAAGACCCTGTTACTATTGTTGATGACATTTCGGTAACCACCGACGGGTGATAGCTTGCCAATTGGTTTGCCTCGTTCAACAAGCAGGAAAATTGCTCTCTTCGTTCCCCATCCTTGGTACCGACATTGTTGCCGGCATAGCTGACAAGCTATTCACTGGCATGCCTCCCTGTCGCGGCTGTGCAAGATGTCACCACCCTTCCTACTTTCAACCCACATGGTGGGCCCATAACCCACAGTTCCACTGGATCGAAACCTGACTCTCCTATACAACCTTGTTTCTAATGGATATTCCTCACGCTTGGCTTCGTATTTAATTCACGGGCCACCTTCCTAGTGCTCTATTCTGGTATCAGACGCAATACATACTCTCGCTGCTTGGACCCATTTCACACGTTGTTTCAGGCATCGGACGGTTACCCGCCCGCTCAAATCTTCCCATGATAACTCCTTACTTTGCTCTCGATATTTCCTTAAGTTTCAATTCGAGGGTTACTTTCCGCCACCTTCCTTGATGTTATCTACTAGATAAACAAGCATTGTAGCGGCCCGTTCTTCCATAATACCCCCTTATCCTTCGTAAGTATGATGGAGTTCCCGAAGGAAGACAACTTCATCATGATGCGTTGGAATAAAGAATGGAAGACATCAACGAAAGGGATTAACTTCTTCGAGAAGATCTGTTAGAATATCGTAACCAGAACTTTCCCCCATACTCCCCTCTTAAATCTCAGGACGAGATTTCTTGTAGTGGAGGAGAATTGTGACGCCCGGATAATCAGGCTACAGTAATCCCACGTTAACGATGCCACGTCACCCCGGTTACTGTTGCTACTCTACCATTAGATCAAAACCGGTCCAAAATTCAAATTCAAAGTTTGGTAAATAATAAAAAATTTCAAACATTAAAATAAAAATGTTCGGTTTGTACTAAATATTGCATGTGTAAATATGGTGTAATAAACACATTTTATAAAATGCCTAAATAATTTAAATTGAAATAAAATAGAAAAGAAAATAAATAAAATAAAAAATACAAAAGAGAAACAAAGCCCCCTGCTGGGCCCTGGCCCGACTCCCACCCTGGCCCGACTGACCCACCCCACTCTCCATATCCCCCTATCGGTCGAAACCCTAGCTGCCCATGATTCCACTCACCCCCACTCGCTCGATCCCCCACTCCCCCTCGTTCCCTCCTCACGCTGCACATGGGAGGGGCGCATCTGTTCGATCCCCATCCTCTCGACGCGCCCGCGCCTAAAGGCCGGCGCCAGCCGGCACCGAGCACTGCACCTCCCGACCTCCGTCCTTGCGCCGCTGTCCTTGCCCAAGACCTGGCGGGATCTCGCGCCTCCTCGACGCAGCCCCGTCGTCCTCGTCTCCTCCTCGCCCGACGCGACCTCGACTCCACCTCGCCGGACCGCCTCCCCGTCTCCGGCAACGCACGTCGTCCCCGTCCTCCTCCCCGAGCACCGCTGCCTAGACCCCACGGCCCCGTGGTGAGGCCCCGACAACTCCTCCTCCTCCCCTGCTCCGGCCACTTCAGCCATGGCCTCGCTCACCGGCGCCCGCATGCGCACCGGCCGCCCTGACCGTGTCCTGTCCTGCGTCATCGCCAACGTCGGAGCTCTGCTCTCGTGCGCGGCGTGCCTCTTACCGCATCGTGGCTCCCCGCTCGTGCCCGCCCCTCCGGTTGCGCAGCCCCGCGACCGTCCCTCATGCTCCCGTGCCGTGTCGTTCGCCGTCGTTCCCGGCCGGCCGGCCTGCCGCGTCGGCGGCCCCCATCTATGCGCGGGTGTAGCCCCTGTCGGTTGCGCCTCTGCCAGATTAAGCAGGCCCCTGCTAATTGGGGGTTAGATTAGCACTAACCCCCTCCTCTTAGTCACTAACAGTGGGCCTTGCCCCTGTTTGAATTAAAAAGATATCTTCAAGCATAAATAAGTAGATAAAATATTAATTAATTAATTAACCAATTAAATTTAACTTAATTAATTCTGTTTAGACCAACCTAATCATTAGGTAAACTAATTAACTCTGATTAACTAGCCTGCTAACTAAACAGACTATTACATGTGGGACCCCCCCGTCAGCTTGACTGGTCAACGGTCAAAGCTGACCGTTGACATCACCTTGACATCATGCTGACATCGTAATTATATTTTCATGTTTAATTAATTCTGTTAATTCTAAAAATGATTTAAATCTTTAAAAATTAATATAAAATAATCCGTAGCTCGGATGAAAATACTTTGTACATGAAAGTTGCTCAAAACGACGAGACGAATCCGGATACACAGCATGTTCGTCCGCCACACATTCCTAACATATCGAACACGCAACTTTCCCCCTCCGGATCACCTGTCCGAAAACGCGAAACACCGGGGATACTTTCCCGGATGTTTCCCCCTTTCGCCGGTATCACCTACTACCTCGTTAGGGCACACCTAACCCCGCTCATTGTCATGTCATGCATCGTCATGCTTATGTTTGCATTGTATTTACTGTTTCTTCCCCCTCTTCTCTCCGGTAGACTACGAGACCGACGCTGCTGCTGCCCAGCTCGACTACGGTGTTGACAACCCCTGCTTGCTAGAGCAATCAGGCAAGCCCCCCCCCCTTGATCACCAGATATCGCCTATTCTTCTCTATACTGCTTGCATTAGAGTAGTGTAGCATGTTACTGTTCGGTTACTCCTATTATGTTGCATAGCCTGTCATTGTTGCTACAGTCATTGATACCTTACCCGCAATCCTAAATGCTTAGTATAGGATGCTAGTTTATCACCATTGGCCCTACATTCTTGTCAGTCTGCCTTGCTATACTATTGGGCCGTGATCACTCGGGAGGTGATCACGGGTATATACTATACATATATACATACTACAGATGGTGACTAAAGTCGGGTCCGCTTGAAGAGTACCCGCGAGTGATTCACGGATCGGGGGCTGAAAGGACCTTTGTCCCGACGGCCCTCTGTGTGGATCTTTGTGGCGGAGCGACAGGGCAGGTTGAGACCACCTAGGCGAGAGGTGGGCCTGGCCCTGGTCGGCGTCCGTGGTTGCTTCATAATAACACGCTTAATGAGATCTTGGTATTTGATCTGAGTCTGGCCATTTGGTCTATACGCACTAACCAACTACGTGGGAAAGATATGGGCACTCGACATCGTGGTATCAGCCGAAGCCTTCTAGACATCAGCGACTGAGCGGCGCGCGCCGGATTGGAACGTAAGCCTGCTCTTGTATTAAGGGGGCTAGTTCTGCTTTCGGCCGCCCATGCAACATGCAGGTGTGCAATGGGCGATGGGCCCAGACCCGTGCGCCATAGGAGTTAGATCAGCGTGCTGACCTCTCTGTTAGGCCTAGGTGGGGCTGCGACGTGTTGATCTTCCGAGGCCGGGCATGACCCAGGAAAGTGTGTCCGCCAAATGGGATCGAGCGTGTTGGGTTATGTGGTGCACCCCTGCAGGGAAGTTAATCTATTCGAATAGCCGTGTCCCTCGGTAAAAGGACGACCCGGAGTTGTACCTTGACCTTATGATAACTAGAACCGGATACTTAATAAAACACACCCTTCCAAGTGCCAGATACAACCCGGTGATCGCTCTCTAACAGGGTGATGAGGAGAGGATCGCCGGGTAGGATTATGCTATGCGATGCTACTTGGAGGACTTCAATCTACTCTCTTCTACATGCTGCAAGACGGAGGCTGCCAGAAGCGTAGTCTTCGATAGGACTAGCTATCCCCCTCTTATTCTGGCATTCTGCAGTTCAGTCCACTGATATGGCCTCCTTACACATATACCCATGCATATGTAGTGTAGCTCCTTGCTTGCGAGTACTTTGGATGAGTACTCACGGTTGCTTTGCTCCCTCTTTTCCCCCGTTTTCCTCTTCTTCTCGGATGCCGCAACCAGACTTTGGAGCCCAGGAGCCAGACGCCACCGTCGACGACGACTACTACAGTGGAGGTGCCTACTACTACGTGCAGGCTGCTGACGACGACTAGGAGTAGTTAGGAGGATCCCAGGCAGGAGGCCTGCGCCTCTTTCGATCTGTATCCCAGTTTGTGCTAGCCTTCTTAAGGCAAACTTGTTTAACTTATGTCTGTACTCAGATATTGTTGCTTCTGCTGACTCGTCTATGATCGAGCACTTGTATTCGAGCCCTCGAGGCCCCTGGCTTGTATTATGATGCTTGTATGACTTATTTATGTTTTTAGAGTTGTGTTGTGATATCTTCCTGTGAGTCTCTGATCTTGATCGTACACGTTTGCGTGCATGACTAGTGTATGATTAAATCGGGGGTGTCACATACAAGGAGGTTCAGGAGCCAGGAGCGTGCGCTGTTCTTGAGGGCCATGGGGAACAATTCGCCATGACTTCCTCGTCGCCACTGGCCGCCTCGATGTTCAGCTCGTAGAGCTGCAGAAAGTCAGCAGGGTGGGCTTGAACTTCCCGGGCCAGACGATGCTGCACAACTCCGGAGTGAACGCGTGACACCCTGTTGTGGTCATGGGAGCCCACCGTGGAGGTGGAGCCTGGTCTTGGTGCTCGCGCACCACCATTACAAGTGGCACGCAGTCTTGACGAGGCGGCACCGGGAGCGCACGTGCATCTTCTTGTGGCCGCTGCACCACATGGCAGCTTGCTTCATCGTGCGCGAGCACCTGACGTTGTGGATCACGCCGAGGCGCCACCCATCCTGGCTCGATGATGGAGTCCTACCTGGGAGGTGGAGGAGGCGCCCTGTGAGCTACGTCTCTCGCAGCAGGCGATGGTTGAGGCAGAATCTCCAGCGGCACTGACGAGCTCAGCAATGCGGTCGAGCCAGTCCTCGTAGAGGTCGTCGACCGGGTGGTAGCGCATGAGCTCGCGTGCCATGAGCAGAGCGGGCTGCGCGTTCGTCGGGCCACGACGAGCGTGGGAGGACGAAGCAGCCAGAGTCAGCGACGGAGTGGCGGTGCACCCGTCGCGGCGCACGGAGGGATGCAGTGAAGAGGCCGGTTGCTCGTGGCTTGCGGGGCCCGTGGCGGCATTCACCACCAGCAACGAGGGTCGGCGAGGAAAGCTGTCGCCCACCGGTGCTGTCTGAGCAACGCAGGTGGCGAGAGTGGCCTGGCGCTCAGCACGAGCTCGGCACGTGTCAGCCATGGAAGCGGTGGAGCAGCAGCGAATCAATCGACGGAAGAGAGACTCCGACGCACCCCTACCTGGCGCACCAAATGTCGGATTTCAGGTTCTACAAACCCTTGAGAAGCTCGAACTCTGGGGTACGTGCAGAGATCTCAACCTCCCCAGTCTGCCTACTTGCCAATCTCACAGCCTAGCGCGTTGAACTCGAAGGAAAGGGGACACAACAGTTTACCCAGGTTCGGGCCACCTTGCGGTGTAAGACCCTACTCCTGCTTTGTGGTGGATTTGCCCCGATGGGCTGAGGATGAACTAGTATAGTGGAGAACAACCTCAGGAGGTGTATTCTTGAGCCCAAGTGAGCTGGTGAGGGTGGAATGGATGCGGTCGACTTGATCGGTCCTCCCCTCGCCCATGGTGGTGGCTAGGTCCTATTTATAGTTGGCTTGGTCTGCTTCCCAAACGGAGGCGGGAAGGGATCCCACAACGGCCAAATTTGAAGGGAGACAACTAGTACATCTTATCCTGACTAAAGTGGTCTTTGCCTGCAAAAGCTTCTGGTCGTGACGTCGCGGTGCGCTCGGTGATGACCTCCGTCCTACCGTCCTTGAAGGTCCTGGTGTTGTTGCACGGGAATGGAAACCTTTGGCTGCTTCTCGGGACTCCATGCCTGCTACTTGTCTCCTTTGCACCAAAGAGGAAATTGGTACACTGCGCCCGCTGGTGCCCGCCTGGCTTTGATCGTCATGGCTCACGTCTCCCGAACCTCACGAGGTGAGCCTTGCATAGAATTCTCTCCTCCTCGGGAGCCAGCCTAAGGAGGCTGATCCCTTTGGAGGTCTTGGTGTCGTCCGCCTCGCGAGGCTTGGCCCCTCGCGAGGGTCTTGAGTTGTCGATGCCGAAGCTGGACCGCACCAGGCCGTCGATGGAGCCACGCCGTGGGCTGTGGGCAGGCAAGTCTGGGTACCCCCGTATCCAGAACGCCGACAGAAACCAATGGAACCTATAGAGCTAAATTCTTCATTGCTCCAAAATACACAACAAAGTGAAGCGCTATTTAGGAAGAACCTAGTGCTTTACATTGGTTCACATTGCCCTCACACAGAGCTGGCTATACTACAGATCATATTGTAGAGGAGTGACCGTTGCATCTTTTAATTAACTGAATTGTATCCAGGATACATCATTAGATCACACCATTTACAATAATAAATATTACCAGCAAATAAATAATACCAATTGAAAAAAATACCTTTGGTTATTGGACGCCATGAGACGGGGGAGCAGCGAGATGGGGGCGCCATGAGACGGACGGTGCCGCCAGATGTGGGTTCTTATCTAATCAAATTCCATCATACAACCAGAACAGAATTAAGAGGATTTTTTAGATAGCCTCACATGGGCCATCCAACACGTCCCAATTTTGCGAGAAACAAGCAGATCATCAACAAGCTCTTACAACATTGCTCATGAGGCTCTAAACTCTGAATTCGAGTGTGTCTTGTATTGTAATTGTTTAGCTCATAGATAGCCCTTGTGGGATAATAGATTCTATTGGTTGTAGGCAAATCTCGCAGGCTATGCAATTCAGGCTATAATTGACTGAAAATTTGGTACGTCTCCCTGTTAAAGAAAAGGTTGCAATGCAGAATAGTGGTATAAAAAATAGAATATCAAAGGAACTACAAATTACCAAGAAAAAGAAAATAACAAGTGTGGAGCAGATCAGTGTTACCTTTGTGACATACTCGCTTACACCCTTCCAAAAATAACAATCAAAGCAAGCGGCTGCAGATTCAAAAAGGAAGGACATGTGTACAGCTCGTGTGCTCTTGCAATTTTTGGTATGAAAGAATGCATTTTATTTCAGCGCAAAAAAAGAAGAAAATGATAATAGGTTACAAAAAAACAAGTACATACACCAAATTAAAGGAACACATTTTTTATTTGCAAAAAAGAAACCAGGCAACTACACAATTTAAAGGATCCACTACTAAGAAAAGGGCTATAGATGTTATGGCCACTAATGGCGCACCAGACATGTGGTGCGCCACTACTATATAGCAGTGACGCACCATGTGCTGGTGCGCCATTAGTGTGAAAGACACTAATGGCGCACCAGACACATGGTGCACCACTAGTAACAATTTTTTTACTTTTCCAAACGTACTAATGG
The DNA here is from genome assembly GCF_002162155.2 of Triticum dicoccoides. Taxonomy (NCBI): domain Eukaryota; kingdom Viridiplantae; phylum Streptophyta; class Magnoliopsida; order Poales; family Poaceae; genus Triticum; species Triticum dicoccoides. The sequence continues at coordinate 249,333,805 of NC_041381.1, forward strand.
CGCACCAGGGAACAGTGCGCCATTACTAGTTCTAACTAGTAATGGTGCACTAGCCACACAGTGTGCCACTACTATTTTTTTTTGCAAAACTACTAATGGCACACTAGGGAATAGTGCGCCATTACTAGTTTAAACTAGTAATGGCGCACTATGCCCTGGTGCGCCATTAGTATATATATTCATTATTATTATTATTTTACAAAACTACTAATGGCGCACCACCAGCAGGTGCACCATTAGTAACTAGGGTTACTAATGGCGCATTTGTAGGTGGTGCGCCATTAGTAACCTGGGACCAGCTAGATATTTTGGACAGCCACACCTACCCACTCACTTTCCCCACTTCATTCTTTTCACCTCCTCCTCCAAGCTTGTCTCGGCTGCCTCCTCCTCCTCACCTCATTTGCACCATAGATTCATCCAAGTTAAGTGGTTAAATTACCTTTTTTTGATAGGTAAGTAAGGGGGAAGCTATCTTTACGTTGTTCTCCCTCCAACAATGTGCACATGCACTTTTTATAGCCTAGCTAGATCTATGTATGTTTATGGTGTTGCATATATGTTTGTGGTGTTGCATATATGTTTGTGTTTGCAGGTACCGGTATTTGAAATGCGTTAGTTGCCAATATTTTGCCGGAATGTTGATTCATTTCCGTTTCGGCGAGAATTTTGGCACTATGCATTCTTTTTGGTCCTAATTTTAGGGAAAGTCATGCCAAATTTTTTCTTGGTTCTAAAATATCATTTTGCTCTATCCCGTAGGCGACCATGGTCCGCACGATGACCGAAGGCAACGTGAATAGGTTTTTGAGCTCCGCGAAGGCCGAGATGCTTCAAAAGAACGAGACGGAGATAAGATGTCCGTGTCAAAGATGCAAGCTGAAGAGCCTTATTGCGGACCCGGATTCCGGGCAGGTGCGGGACCACCTGCTCTTGCGTGGTTTCATGGATGGCTATCGGTGGCAAGGTGATGAAGATGACTATGAAGTCGTCCATGGGGACCGGGCAAGAAATAAGGAAGGGCAGCAAGACAACCACCGCGGCTCGGGCGGGCGAGAAGACGAAGAATCTCTAGGATATGATCACGACGTTGATGCTGTACACAGTCATCATGTAGAAGATGTCGGACATGATGATGAGGAAGATGTCGGAGCAGATGAAGGGCATGATCATGAAGGTGAAGATGCCGGCGGAGCAGACGATGATGGACCATCGATGGGCTGGGTGCAGGACCCTCATATTCAAGAGCTGCTTCTCAAGTAGACAGATAACGCAAGAGCTGCAGCCTGAGAGAAAGCCAAGCTGGATCAACTAGAGATAGATGCGGTTACTCCATTGTATGAAGGATGCAGGCCCGAGGATACCCGCCTGAAAGTAACGCTCATGGCTCTGGAGATGAAGGTAAAACACAAAATGACCGACGCATGCTTCGACGAGAACATGTCATTCTGGCACGAATGTCTTCCCAAGGGGAACAAGTGCCCGACCAGTTTCGAGGAGGCGAAGAAAATCGTGTGTCCTATGGATTTACCTCACGTGAAATACCATGTGTGCATGAACAATTGCATCATTTATCAGGACGAGCACGCGGAGTCTACTATATGTCCGATGTGCGGTGTCACTCGATACAAGAAGAGGAAGAAAGCTCCTCGTAAAGTGGTGTGGTACTTTCCGATCACTCCTCGTCTGCAGCGGTATTTCGCGGACCCTAAGGTAGCAAAGCTCCTGCGTTGGCACGCGGATAGGGAGGAGAAGAAGCGAGAAGATGACGTAAATGATCCATAGATAAATAAAAAGACAAGATGCTGAGCCACCCTAAGGATGGGAGCCAGTGGCAAGCGTTGAACTTCGAACACCCAGAATTTGGGAAGGATCCAAGGAACATCATGCTGGGCGCGAGCATCGATGGAGTCAATCCGTTTGGCAGCCAGAGAAGCACACATAGCACCTGGCCTGTGTTTGTGTGGATGTACAACCTTCCCCCCTGGTTGTGCATGAAGAGGAAGTACATTCACATGAGTATGCTAATTGAAGGGCCGAAACAACCAGGGAACGACATCAATCTGTATCTGGGGCTGCTGAAAGAGGAGCTAGACACATTGTGGAAAATGCCAGCCAATACCTGGGACGCCGCAGAGAAAGAATATTTCCCTATGAGAGCTACATTGCTCACAACGGTGCACTACTATCTCGGTTACGGATATCTCGCGGGGCAGGTGGTCCATGGATTTTCTAGATGCGTCAGGTGCATGGATGACACAACGTATCGCCAGCTAGATGGAGATCCCGGGTCTTCGAAAACCATGTTCATGGGACATTGAAGGTGGCTTCGCGACGATGACCCGTGGAGGAATCGCAAGGATCTGTTCGATGGTGAAACCGAACCCCGAAGACGCCCGCGTACGAGGAGCGGCGAGGAAATAGACGAGCTGTTCAAAAATTGGAAAGATTGCCCACTGTCGGGAAAGAAGCAAAAGGCGCCAGAGCCGGGAAAGAAGCGAAAGGCGCCAGACCCGCTGCTGAAGGTATGGAAAACGATGTCTGTTTTCTGGGACTTGCCGTACTAGAAGATCCACCGTGTGCCTCACAGCCTTGATGTCATGCATATCACGAAGAACGTGTGCGAGAGTCTGCTTGGTACCCTTCTCAACATGCCAGCGAGGACCAAAGATGGGCCGAAAGCAAGGGCATACTTGAAATCAATGGGCATCAGGGAGGAGCTTCACGCTAATGATGATGATGATGAGGCAAAGCAGGACACGGAAAGTCATCGCAAAGGCAAAAAGGCCAAGAAGACCGAAAATGACTTCCCTCCCGCGTGCTTCACTCTAAGTCAGGAGGAGATCGATCAGTTTTTCACCTGCCTCGTAGAAGTAAAACTTCCTTACGGTTACGCGGGGAAGATAAGCAGATACCTAGACCCAGCGAAGCAGAAGTTCAGCGGGATGAAGTTTCACGACTGTCACGTGCTGATGGCGCAGATACTTCCAGTTGCAATCCGTGGGATCAAGGACGCGCACGTCCGTGAAATGCTATTTGGCCTATGCAACTTTTTCGACGTCATCTCTCGGAAGTCGGTTGGCGTGAGGCAACTCAGAAGGCTACAGGAAGAGATCGTGGTGATACTATGCGAGCTTGAGATGTACTTCCCGCCCGCATTCTTCGACGTTATGGTGCATCTGCTGGTCCATATCATGGAGGATATCATCCAACTCGGGCCGACGTTCCTGCACAGCATGATGCCGTTCGAAAGGATGAATGGTGTCATCAAAGGATATGTTCGCAACATGTCACGTCCAGAGGGAAGCATAGCCAGGGGCTTTATGATCGAAGAGTGCATCTCCTATTGCACGAATTATCTAGGTATCGACAACCCCGTTGGTATGCCCGTCAACAGGCACCTCGGCAGGCTCGCTGGATGGGGTCACCGTGAGAGTCGCCGCGAAATGCATGCCGACTTCAAGGGTCGACTCGCCGACTTTGAAAGAGCAAACCTAGTCGCACTACAACACATAGACGTGGTCGGTCCTTGGGTGGTAGAGCTCAAAACCTTTATTGAGAAGACGTACAATGACCGAGGCCAACAGAGGACGGACGGAGATATAATCAAAGAGCACAACTCATGTTTCACGCGTTGGTTCAAGTAGAAGCTTTTGTCGTACCCTTTACCTGAGGATTCTTCCGCAGAAGAACAACTCATATTCGCCTTGTCACAGGGCGCCGAGCACAACCTGATGACGTATGAGGTGTACGATATCAACAGCTACACATTCTACACCGAGGGAAAGGACATGAAGAGCGATGGTTATCAGAACTCCCGGGTAATGATGGAATCCTACATCGGTAACGACAAGGACAAATACTATGGAAGGATCGAGGAGATCTGGGAGCTGAGCTACGCTGGAGAGAAGGTCCCGATGTTCCGTGTCAGATGGGCCAAGAGCGTCATAAAAGAAGACCGGTATTTCACCACCATGGTTATACCCGAAGCCAAATCCAAGACCACGGTCGCAAACGTCACCGCGAAAATGAGCCATGGGTACTGACTTCCCAAGTTGACCAATGCTTCTTCATTACCACCCGCCAAAACCCAGTCGTGTTGTCGTGAGGAGAGGTAAAAGGAAGATCATCGGAATGGATGGAGTCGCCAATGAGCAAGACTTCGACAAGTACGGCGACCCGAAGATGGAACATGACGACGACGATCAAGTATGAGCATACACCACAAGAAGAAGCAGGACCACCCTACCTAAAGGATGTCCGTTCAAGAGAAGAACTCCATTTACGAAAAATAAGGGCAAGAAGATTGTGAACAGATAGCTAGCTAAGATCGATTGTATTTAAATTGTAGCCTTCATTTCTCGATTGTATTTCATGGGCACTTTTTGAACTCATGAATATTTTTAAATTTCACGGACACTCGATCTCGATCCCCCTCCATCTCGATTGCTATCCCACCTCGCCAGATCCGGTCCCCCTCACCACCGAGCATCCCCCGCACCCTCTCCCTCGCTCCACCGGCCGCCGCCGCCGACCTCCCGCACCCTCCCCTGCTCCACCGCCGCCGACAACCCACCGCACCCTCCCCCGCTCTACCGCCGCTGACGACC